>NW_008332816.1:1525401-1533756 GCF_000622305.1 Nannospalax galili
AACAACCTTCTGGCTAGATGGCCTAAGGAGAATCTGATGATTGTCCTGTTTCCACTTCCTGTCTCCGGTGGTCTTTGCGAGCATGGGGATTAACAACCTTCTGGCTAGATGGCCTAAGGAGAATCTGATGACTGTCCTGTTTCCACTTCCTGTCTCCGGTGGTCTTTGCGAGCATGGGGATTACAAGCACTTGCTCCACTCTGGCATTTATGTGGGTTCTGCGGATCTGAACTTGGGTCATCCATTAAATTCTCGCAGCAAGCGCTTCTGCCCACTAAGTTATTTCGCTGGTCTGACAAAACCGGTTTTGGGTTGTGTTTAGTTTGCTTGTTTAAATAAGATTTCTTTGTTAGGCATGTAACACTGGCACAAGGTACTGGGTTTCATAGGGACATTTTTATCCTGTTTACGGTGTACTCTGAACACATTCAGTCTACCTCCATACCCTCTTTCTCACACATCCTCATCCTCCCCCTAGTCCCTTTGTTCCTCTAGACAGTTCTACTTTCACGTCATAGCTACACACAACTTTTCATGTATTTATATAAAATCTAGGATGCACAAATGAGAAAAGATAGGGCATATTTGCCTTTGCATGTCTGAGCTATTTCATGAACACGATAACCTCTTGTTGCATCCATTTTCCTGAAAATAACATTACTTGGTTCTACATGGTTGAAAAATTCCGTCATGTGCATATAAACCACATTTTCTTTATGCAGTCCTCTGTTGGTGTATATCTTCCTTCCATAGCTACTTATTGTGAGTCATGTACAATAAACACGGATGTGTAAGTATCTCTGTGGCATGATGACTTAAGAGTCCTTCAGGTAGATACACAGTAGTAGTACACCTGGGTCATATGCATTTGTAGTTCTTCAAAGACGTTCCAGGTGGATCACAATAGTGGCTGGGCAGATTTACATGTCTGCTAGTGGTGTATAATGGTTTCCTTCATCTCACATCCTTGGCAGCATTTGTTATTACTTGATTTCCTAATGGCTGCCTTTCTGGCTGTCAGGAGATGGACTATCAGTGCAGTTTTAATTTGCATTTCACCAATGGCTAGTAAAGTTTAAGATTTTAAATTTTTTGAGGATTTCATGTATGAGTACTTCTATCCCTCCCAGTCCCCCACTAGTTCCTCACATACCCCCCATCCCCCCTCAATTTCCTGTCTTCTTCTTTATTACTGAAGCACACATAAATATACATTTATAAACACACACATATATATAATTCACCAAGTCCATTTAGTGGTGCCTACATGTACCTGTGCTTATGGTTGTCCATTTGGGGTTAGATAACCTCTCAGGGAGCTGGTTCCTGGAGAAAACTGACTCTCCCTTACTTGTCATCCACTGATTGCCTGTAGCTCTTCATCTGGAGGTCGGACCCTGTAACAGTCCCCTATCCACCTTGACATGTCAACTGGTTTTGTCATTATGTAGATCTCAAGATCTTCTTTTCATACATTTAGTGATCATTTGGGTCTCATCATTTCAGAGCTGTCTGCTCATCCCATTAGTCTATTTATTGAATGGATTGTTTTATTTGTTGTTATTTAGGTTTTAAGAGTTCTTTGATATTGTAGATACTAATCCTCTGTCAGATATACAGCTAGCAAAGATTTTCTCCCATTATGTATACTGCCTCTTAGCTTAATTATGTCCTTAACTGTGCAAAAGCTTTTTAATTTCAAAACTAATATTTGTTAATTGTTGGTATTATTTCCTGAGTCAATAAGAAACCCCTGCTTTTGCCTGTATCTTGAAGTGTTTTCCATATTTTTCCACCTAATAGTTACAAAGTTTCATGTCTTACATTGTGAGTTAATTTCTTTCTGTTCTTTAACTACCATTTTAACAGGACCTACTCTTTCCTGTAGCCTTGAGAATGTGTTTGTCTTTATCTTCAGTCTGAGGATTCCTTCTAGCATGTTCTGTAGAGCAGTTTAGTAGTCATAGATAAATCCCTTCTTTTGTTTTTATTTTGGAGAGTTTGTATTTACCCTTCAGTTATGACACAGGTTTGCTGAATGTAGTAGTCTGGATTGGCAGTCATAAGGTGTTTCAAGTCCTCCTATTTTGAAGTTTCTCTTGAGAAACTTCTGAGTTTTCAATACACTTCCTTTGTTTGGTATATTGAGGTGTTCAAATGTAGTAAGAGGTGGGGAGGCTCTTTTCTGGTTTTGTCTGTTTGGTGTTACAACAGTCTCCTGTACCTGGATGGACATATCTACCCTAGATTTGGGAAATCAACCGGTATGGGTGTTTTCCATGCCTTTGGTATAAAACTCTTCTTGAGCCGGTCGTGGTGGCGCACGCCTTTAATCCCAGCACTCGGGAGGCAGAGGCAGGTACTTCCTTTGTTTGGTATAGTGAGGTGTTCAGATGCAGTAAGAGGGGAGACTCTTTTCTGGTTTTGTCTCTTTGGTGTTCCAACAGTCTCCTGTACCCGGATGGACATATCTACCCTAGATTTGGGAAATCAACCGGTATGGCTGTTTTCCATGCTTTTGGTATAAAACTCTTCTTGAGCCGGGCATGGTGGCGCACGCCTTTAATCCCAGCACTCGGGAGGCAGAGGCAGGCAGATCTCTGTGAGTTCAAGGCCAGCCTGGTCCACATAGTGAGTTCCAGGACAGCTGGAGCTGCAGGGAGACCCCGTCTCAAAAAGACAGAACCCCCCCACCAAACCAAAAAACAAAAAACACCAAACTCTTCTTCTCTTGTGTCGACAATTCATAGACTTGGTTACTAAGACAACCCCTCCTGTTTTTGTTTTGGTCCCTGTCTCAAAAAGACAGAAAAAAACTCCAAAAACCAAAAACCAAAAAACACCAAACTCTTCTTCTCTTGTGTCGACAATTCATAGACTTGGTCTTTTCATCTTTTTCCAGAAATCTGAGTCTGTATTTTCTCTTTAATTCAACTTTCTCGTTGTCTGAATGCTCGAATCCAGCTACATGTCTTAAAAGCCAATACTCTGCAATCTACCTGAGCTATTCTATTGGTGAGGTTTTCCACTGAGTTTCTTCTCCGACTTGCTAAAGCCATTTCCAGTTTTTCAGTCTGGTTTTTCTTCAGCATTTTTCTTTACTGAATTCCACTTTCATATCCTGTATTTTCTCATGTCACTCAGCTGCTTGTTTTTCTCTTGGAATTAATGCAACAGTTTATTCATGTTCTCTTGAATTCTTTATTTATAATCATTCTTTTGAGTTCTTTGGGATTTCATCTGATTCACCCACATTGGAAGCCACTGCTGTGGGAATAATAATTTTCAGAGGAGTCATGTTGCTTTGATTGTTCATGTTTCTAGTCTTTTATTTATTTGAGACGTGCATAACTAAGTTTTCGTTTGAATTTTTAAAGACCAGACTTATTCTTTCAGTGGAATGAGGTGCTTGTTTGTAGTAGGATGATACTATTTCTCAGCATAGGACTGGGGTAAAGCTTGGTATTTAGACTCGCGGCCTGCATGCCTATGGCACCAGGCTCAATCTTTGCTACTACCTGGAGGCAGAGTACTGCTGGAAAATCAATCACTATCAAAGGGAGAAACTAAGACACTACAAAAATTATAAAACAAGTACTTGGCAGATGGTAGGAAAGGAGAGTCAGTGCTCCTTCCTGGTGTGATGCCTGGTGGGGTGACCAGACTCCAAGGGATAGAACCACACCCAAGATCATTTAGGAAACACATATTGGAGTCAATAGGCCTTTGAAAAAGATGAGTAACAATAGAAGACATGAAGTTAGAAGGTCAGGAGGGTGAGGATGGAGAGGAGGAGGGTTTCTGAATATGATCAAAATACATTTTGTAAAATTTTTCAATCAAAATACTTTAAAAAGTACTCCCTCAATGCCAACCATTTTAGGAAGTAGTGGAAGTAGGAAGCTGTGTGTAATGAGATATTACTTACGGATGGTGTCAGTGGAAAGGAGAAGAACAGAGAAAGATGCGAGGTGAGTAGTATATTTGTAAGTCAAATAGATGAAGTGAAAGGAAATAAAAGGAACAGCTCAGCCAAGGGGACAATGAGACCAGCTTGGACAAAGGTGGAACAAAAAGAGAAAGCAGGCTGAGGTACAGACACCCCCCCTAAGCCAGGCCAGTCCGGATTGTTTGGGAGAGCCCGTGAAGGGGAAAATGAGTGACTCCCCAGCTGTCTGGACAATGCTGTTTCCTTATGGTCATCCAGCACCCCTGGCTCTTACAGTCTTTCCACCCCCTCTTCCACAGTGGTCCCTGAGCTCTGGGTGGCAGAGGTTTGTTATGGGAGTCCTGCCCAGGGAAAAGCACTCCAAAGTCTCCTATTCTCTGCACTTTGGCCAGTTGTGGCCAGGAAAATGGGTTAATAAACATCTGTTGCATGAGGAAGCTTTGCTGGTGAGAGTTGAGAGATTCATTAGTATTTGTTCTGCCTCCTGCTCTGCTATGTTCCCTGAGCACATGCACAAGACCCAGGCAAGTTCAAACTAGACAAAAAAAAAACAGCACAGAATAGGAGAAATGGGTAAGAATCCCTGACTTTAGCTGAGAAACCATTGGCAACCAATGACTACTGGGAAAGGGAGAGTAGGGTTTCTTCAAGGGAGTCACACCAGTTAGACTAACCAGGTTCCAGTGAATGGACTCACACTGAGGGACATTTGGGGACAGACATTTGGCTTGATAGGCCCTAATGTATATGACATGACAGAATGCATGAAATCTGGTAGGAGGCTATAGGAGTGCATCTAAGGGAAGGGTCTAAATATGATCTAAAAAACAATAAAAATAATCACCACAAGAAAGGAAAATGAGAGAGAGGAGAAAGGAGAGAGAGGAGAGAGGGGAGAGGGAGGGAGGGAGGGAGGGAGAGAGAGAGAGAGAACAGAGCAAGACTTCTAAACTGACATGTTTTTGGATAAAAGAAGAAATCAGAGCTGGGTAGGCAAATGAATCTGGACACGGCCTCTCATCTGGGGAGTGTTTTTTTCTCTAGACATTCCTCCCAGTGCCCTGGGATGCCAGTCACACTCCTGAGCAGTCTTTCACAGATGGTGTTGACATTTCTGGGCAGTGTTCTGCCAGTCTGGTTCTAAATGAAGGGCACATCGTTGGGGATTCTTTCACAAACTGGGTTCTGAATGCTGTTCATGTCTCTGGATAGATTTTTCCAGGGCCATTCAGAGAAGCTGGTCTCATTAGCACAATATCCCTTGTGGTTGGGCTGTGTGTGCTGGTCATGCCACAAACCAGTCCTTTCCAGTTCAGAGGCTTGTTCTGGTCCCCCTGAAACAGAGACCAGAGTTTGAGAAACAGTGACACTTGCAGTGAGAATGGCAGGGACAGGTATTTGGCAGGAACACCCCCCCCGCCTTACCAGCCAGCATCCCATCTTCCCATCAAGCGTATCCAGGACAACCTCCCTCTTGTTCCACTAGGGGTTTTCAGTCTATCTTTTATGCATGACTGATAGTCACATCAACCAGAACAGGGTGTATTTTTTCTACCTTAATTTTTCACTCATACTCCAACTGTCTTGTTTCACATATGCTTACTTATGCAGTTGCCCACATACTTACCATGATAAAAGCAGATTTGTGTACACCTATAATTATATCCATCATATATCTTAAAATATTTCTCTTGGGACTGGAGAGATGGCTCAGCAGTTAAGAGCACTGGCTGCTCATGCGAAGGACCTGGGTTTGTCTTCCAGCACCCACATGGAGGTTAACAACCATCCTAACTCCAGTTCCAGGGGATGCAACATCCTCTTCTGACTTCCATGGACATTGTTGCAGATGCAGGAAATACACTCATACACACAAAATAAAAATAGTAAATAAAATATTTTTTTAAAAATTTAAAGTATTTCTATTTATAATTACTCCTTTATTTAATATTGTTCACTTGCTGCATCTTTACCTGTTTATAATTTAATCTTTCTATATAGAGCCTAAATTCTTATTTGTTTTTATTTTATATGTAAAAGTGTTTTGCCTGCATGTATATAAGTACATCATGTGTGTTCAGTGCCCAAGGAGGTCAGAAGAGGGTGTTGGAGCCCCTGGAATTGCAGTTACATGCAGTTGTTAGCCAAGATTTGTGTGCTGGGAACTGAACCCAGGTCCTCTGCAAGAGCAGTCAGTGCTGTTAACCACTGACCATCTCTCCAGGCCCCTCTACATAGATTCTAAAATTTATAAAGATTTTTTAATTTTATTTTCAATCAACTAAGTTTGCTATTTGGCAATTCCATACACATTTATAATGCATTCTGCTTACTCTCTCCCTCAGCCCTCCTTTATCTCCCTCTCATCCCCACTACCCCACCAAGTCCCCTTTCTCAGATTCATGTCTTTTAAATTAAATTTGATTTGGTTTGTGTGCTTTTATTGAAAAATTTCCAAATCTCATACCATCTATTTTGATCATATTTAGGCCCCCTCCACTCTGCACCCCTTTTTTATGAAAGGAAACGTTTGTTTTGGCTTAAGGTTGCAGAGGGAGAGTCCGTAATGGCAGGGGCATCATCACAGCAGGTGACTGGAGCAGGAAACAGAGATACCCTCTTCACCCAGCGAGAACAAGCAGGAAGCCAGGCGAGCTCTCAAAGCTGGTCCCCAGTGGCACACTTCCTCCAGTAAAGCCTTACCTCCTAAACCTCCCCAGTCCTCCTGTGTGAGGAGAGGAAGGGAAATGGTTCATACCAGACCTTCATGCTCTAAGAACAATGTGACTTGTAGGGAATAAGAAGTAAAGGAAATAGCACAAAGCCTGTATCTCTTCAGCGTGCCACATAATCTCCTCTTCTTTCATTCCTAGGAACAGTTGATATCATCAGCTCATCACCAAACATGTCAGACCCAAATACAGGTAAGTAAGAACAGTTATGGGGCTGGACACAGGTGCTCTGTCCATGAAAGGCAGGTGCCCTCTGTGGATTCTGGGATGATTTGGGACTGTTATGACCACTATGTCTAAAATCTCCAGACTCACTTCCCCAAGACCACACAGTGGAGAATCTCATCAGGATCACGATGGCTGGCTTGGTCCTGGTGACTCTTGGAATTCTTCTGTTTGAGGCTCAGCACAGCCAGAGAAAGATCCAAGATGCAGCCAGGAGGTGAACAGCAGAGGCAACAGCACCCAACTTGGAGTGGTAAACTTAGACTGTGAACACTCTAAGCTGTTGTGGGTCTGGAATTAAACCTGGGACACAAGTTGGGTGGATGGTGCACTGGGAGTTTTGAGCAGCATGACCTGTTTGGGGAGCAGGGAACTATGGGGTGTTCTGTGCTGAGAACTCTTCCTCCATGATACTGTGATACGTCCCACACATCCTGCTGTTTCTCCGGCTAGTCCCTTTTGCCTCACCCCTCAGCACCTCTAAAGCCCTCACTAGCTATTGCATTTTCATATAACTTATCCCAATTTGGGCCAATGACTGCATTTCGTCAAGCATGGTATCGCTTGAGCAGCATGACCTGTCTGGGGATCAGGGAACTATGGGGTGTTCTGTGCTGAGAACTCTTCTTCCATGACACTGTGATACGTCCCACACATCCTGCTGTTTCTCAGGCTAGTCCCTTTTGCCTCACCTCTCAGCACCTCTAAAGCCCTCACTAGCTATTGCATTTTCACATAACTTATCCCAATTTGGGCCAATGACTGCATTTCGTCAAGCATGGTATCGGCGCTCTATTTCTTTAGCTCAAATCCCGAATTTAGTGAAAACAGCGAAACAAATGGGAAAAGTCAGTCTCCCACCTGACAGCTAAATCTTCAACGATACACAAAGACCTCTCTCTGTCTTCATGAAATGGTCGTGCATAGCTTCTGCAATCTTCTGACATCACTGTACTTAGCATCATTTGAGGTACTGGTGTTGTTCAGCAGCCAGTGTGGGTGGAGTTGTGGGAAAGGGAAGATGACCAGCTAAATAGGAAGGAAAGAGCAGCCCCATCCCTGTTCCTCCCTATGGAGCTGGTTTCTATGGGCCCTTAAAACTGACTCGACATACCCATCAATCAGGGTTTAGAGACGGGAGTAAGTGGAACCCAGTAGCAGCTCATGGCTGTAATTCCAGAACACAAAGGCTGAGGCAGAAGGATTGCAATGAGTTCAAGCAAGCCTGGTTAAGTAACGAGACACTGTCCAAACGGTATCAATGAAATACAGCAAAAGGAATGTCTCATTTGGTGGGTAGGGTGTTTTGGGAGGACTGAAAATCATTGTTGGAGGCCGAGTTGTTTCTTGGGATGGAGACAACTGTATGGTTGATAAACTATAAAACCATGGGGCTTGGCTCCCCCATCTGTCAAAAGCAAAACCCTGTTCCTCCATTCAACCACTTCT
>NW_008332816.1:1535105-1551059 GCF_000622305.1 Nannospalax galili
CCCCTCTTTCTTTCTTTCTTTCTTTCTTTCTTTCTTTCTTTCTTTCTTTCTTTCCTTCTTTCTTTTTCTTTCTTTCTGTTTCTTCTCTACATTCTCCTGGTTCCTCTACTACCATGTCCTCTAGGAGCTTCTTTTCTGAAGCACACACATGTAGAGATATCTTGTATGAATTTCTTTTTATACCTATACCCAAATGAGCCAAGTCCCTGTCATCAGATCAGTTACCCTACCAATAGCCTCCATTTGCCTCTTCAAATCCCTCATTTGATCAATGCTTCTCCATAAAAAGCCAATCCAAGGGTGCAGGAGCTAGGTCTCGGTAGCTGGTGTTAGTGAGAACCAAGGGGCAGCTGGCATGCTCAGGGACCTGGGGGCCAGGTGCTGGACCACTGCAATCACCCAGCATGCTATCCCTGCTTCACTAAGATGTGGGTGCTCTATGAGCACTCGACTCTGCCGGGAGGAGCCACTCCAGGTGGTCTTTGGGAAGAAGCCCCTGCCTTTGGCACGATCCCCATCCCTCCGCCTTAGCATGAGAGGAAACAATGCATCTGGAAAGCTGTTAGTATTCTACAGGCAGCTGCTGCAGCACACATGCCCACGGCTCCCCCTGCTGCCCACAGTGACCCCTGCTATCCCTTTGGACTCTTCTGGGACTTGGAGCAGCATGTGCTACAACTGTCGAGATCTGCCACAAACTGTACCTTAAGCAACTCCAGATCTTCTCCCATGAGTGAAGTAGCTTTCTAGCAAGGACCTGACTCAGCACTGCATTCGAGATGACTCTGAGAGCCCATTCCACTGGGCAAATTCCCTATGTAACTTCTGTGAGGAGTGTTACTTGGAAAATAATGAGCTGTTCAAGTACTGGTGCTGGGACCACTACTCCTGCCACTTCCGCAACTCCAATGGGAACCGGGACTGTGGTCGTGTGTAACTGAGAGGGCACTTCCAGGAGAAGTACTTCCTGTGAGGCGGGCTGCTGCAGATGCTGGAGGCACATGAGAAGGGGACCAAGTTGTAGGAGTTGCCATGAGGGCCTCTGTGGCTGCTCAATAGCGAGAGGAAGCTTGCAGGAGTAGGGACCGGAAGGAAAATGGCAAGTCCAAGCGGAGATCCTGAGGACCCCAGTGTCTGCTCCAGGCTCAGAGAGAATGCCCAGGCCCCAAGGAAACTTCAACAAATGGTCCTGTAAGTCAAGAAACCTTCTCAGCCACATGTCCAGGCCCAGTGGCTGCTGCTCCCCAAATACCCTTCCACCTCCTACTCCCAAGCTCAAGGTTAAAGACGTCCAGGTCTCTGTGCCTCCACTTCCTCCTGCTGGACAGAGGCCATCCCAGGTTCTGTGGGACGCACTGGCCTACCTATCTTGGCCCTACATGAGCCAGGAACACCTTCTAGCAGGAGGACTTCCCTCTCTTGGGTTCCTCAACGCCCAAGCCCAGCAATGCCCCCTGCAGCCCCATCTGAGCTAAGGGCAGGAGTCACAGCAAGAAAGGGAACTCACCCACCCCAGGGGCAGCGAAGGGGAGTAGGAGTGCCAGAAGGGTGCCCTAGCCCCCAGTGGATGAGGAGCGTGGTGGCCTCACCGTGGAGAAGCTGCCGAGTGTACCTCAATGGCTGTCTCTCCCTTACTGACACCAGAGCTCCACTAAGGTCGTCAAGTAGACGGTGGTCTCTGAGCAGCCTGGGGCCATATCATCCCCTTGACCCTATAACACAGATCCCTGGGGTTGGGCAGGTCCCTGAAAGCCCCGTTGAGCAAAACTGAAATTCCAGAAGCCCCACCATCCTCAATGGACACTCAGAGGGGGTAGCTCTGGCACAGAGCACCCTCAAGGAACCCCCAGGGCTCCGAAGGCCCCTGGGACTCGTCCCCTGTCCTATAGCCCAGGAAGACTTCCCAGTACTCCGAGGCCCTTGCAGGTGGAGGATGCCTCTTCCCCCAGGCTTCAACACCTTGGCGCTCCTAACAGACACATCACCCGCCCTGCCCCAGCCCTCACCAGGCCTGGTATCTCCTGTCAGCACGCTATGCCCTCCCTGGCTTCTCTAGTCTCCTGCCCAGCCCCCACCCAGCCTGTATCCCTTGCACCCCACCACACACCTCCATGAAAATACCCCAGCTGACACCCACACCACGAGCCTACCTAATTCCCGAGAATTTCTGGGAGAGGAAACTAACTTATCCAGTCCATCATGGACTTCTTGCAGAGTGAAGAGGCCCACTTCAGCAAGTTGAAGAGCCATTTGAGGGAGTGTAGGTAGGGGATGATCTCTACAAAAGCTGCTGAGATCTGCTTGGAGAGATGTTCAATGAGGCGATGGTGGTCCTGCCAGACATAACCAATCGGCAGTCCACACATTCTGGCTTCTGCGGTCCTGAGAAGCCTCCAAGCAGAACAAGAGCCGGTGGCAAACCCGCACCCAATAGGCAGGCCTGGCCTGCTGAGTGGGACCCACCCCCCGGCAAGCACAGGTGCATGATGACTTCAGCAGCCAGTAGCCCCTGCACAATGCCTGGGATGTTAACCTTATTTCTGGCCCTGGCTCGAGGATGGTTACTATCTAATGGACAGGTTCTTTTTCTCAGCCAATTAAAGAATTAAAAGGCAGGAAAAACTGCAAACCAGCAGAGAGTGGCAGTGAAACAGACTTTTATTGAAAGATAAAGATTCACCTAGGTATTTGCATTCACACAGAGAAGCTCTTGACAGTGGAGAGATGACACGGGAAACGGAAATCCATTCTTCCCTGGGAGGGTCTATGCTTCTAATAGTTTTAGTGGGTTTCCCTTTCCTAATTTTGGATCAGTCATATTACATAAAGAAAGCTGATAGGTTTCTATTTTCAAATGATGGTGTGTCCAGGCCTGGCCTTGATATTAACTAGACTGATTTGAGCTAGTTGACTGGAAGGAGACCTTGCTGGCTTAAGAGGGTCCCCAAGCCTTTACTTTGGACCAAGAAAAATATGTTAGTATGCCCATTATTATTTATCAGTAGTGCTTTCCCTGTCTATCTGCCTGTCCCAAAATAGGACTAGCTCCAATCCTTCAACTCCTCCTCCCTTCAAGCCAGTACCAGGATCCTTACACAGCTCCCACTGTAAAGGACAGGAACGGTCCCACCCGAGTGCCTCCTTTCTCCACCCGCTTCCTAGCTGCCAGGCAGCTAGATAGGGCCCTGGGGAGGCTGAGGCTCAGGTGTCCTGTTTGGTCAAGGTTGCCAGGAGGTCATCAGGAAAGTTTTCCCTGTGTATCATCATGCATAAGTCCTGTCCCCTGACTAGCTAGGGCCAGGTCTTGGTTTGTTTCATTCTGGTGACTGTAAAATGTGCCACAGGAGGGAAGGGCTGGGGTGCTGGAACCTGCCTGAGCCTGTGGTCACAGCCAGAGGCTGCAGTGGCCCCAAATGGGCCCCACAGAGTCCAGCCTACAGCTCCAGAGTTAACAACTTCACGTCCACTGGTGCCAGAGTCAGATGTCAAGTGTGTTGTATAAACAACTAACTGTTTCATAATTTGCAAATGTTCCAGATTAAAAGTATACACAAAAACTGTGCTATTTGAATTTCAGTCTTTTTACAAGACTGGCTAAATATGAGATCCAAAGTGACTTCTGACCTTTTATAAGACAGTTTATCTTCAGATGAATTTATTTTGCAGTGCTGCAAAAAAGCCAATTCATACTTTTCCTTCATGGGTTTCATCAAACTCTGATGCATGTGCCCGAGGGTGCATAGAGGTAAGAACTGTCCACTGCTCATGACCATTGGTCCTCCCTACCAGTCCTGTCAGCAGGGTCCACAAGGATACCGCCCTTCTTCCTCTCAGTGGGATTGTGCATGTGCACATTTATCTCTGGCCCATGTTTTATGGCTTAGGACTTCATAGTATTCAGGGCTTTTGAGGCCCATTGGTTTTCGCTTGAGGATCCATTGTAATCTGCAAATTCTCCATGTTGCTCCCACACTACAATGTTCATTTCCTCAGTATCAATACTGTGTGGCCATGTAGACTATCCTCTCCATTTTGGGAATGAACATACTTCAATCATCTGTTTTTGTACTGAGGAATGCTATTTTCCCTCTTGTCCCTCCCCAGAGCCTGGCAGAATGAGATAACAAGGAACAAATGGCACTTTCTCTGTCCGCCCCTCTCGTCCCCATCATGGAGGCCCTTGTGCAGTATGTGAACATTTCAGATGCAGAATCCTAGTTCAAGCTACTTTCCAGTCATGGCTTGACTCTCACCCTCATCCTCTTCCCTCCGCATTGGCAGGACACTCAGCCTCTCCCTTTGCTTGGATGAGAATGAAGACAGACTTGGGGTAGACAATTCATTTTCACTCCTCACAAAAACCAATGTGGTATAAAGATGGGCTGGATGAATGCTAGGCCCCACCCCTCACTGAGGAACTATAGACAATGGATAGGTGTTGGGGGAGCTGAGGATTATTTTTTGAGGAGGTGGCCACTGGTAGGTTGCTCATGCCCCCATGGATGCCCCCCCCACACATGAAATATGGGCCGCATCAACTGGACATAGTGGATTATCAAAAAGACAAAAGTTGGGATGACAGCATGCTGAGGAGAACTTGGGAGAGTTGGAGGAAGGGAAGGGGGTTATTTATGATCACATTTCATTATATATAGGTATGAAATTCTAAAAAAATAAAAATCAATACAATGTGGCATTTTTTTGTTAGAAATACTTTACTGCCACCTACTGTAAAAAGAATCATTATAGATGCTCAAACCTCTGATGTGAATAGCGGATTTTGATGTTTTTTTCTCTTGTGTACTGTGTGACCTCTGTAGCCTTATGGAAAGGTCTGCCTATAACAGGGAATATTCAGGAGGAGGAGGAGGGGAATCTAGTACATGTTCCCTCTGTGTCTATTCACACAACAGAGCCTTCTCCACACACTGATCCCTCCTCCCCTGTGAGCATCATGGTACTTTGCTCAAGTTGTACAGTGTCGCCAAAGTGAACAGGTTCCCATCCTGCATTCATCAAGGAGAACCTAGAATTCTTGGAAGAATTGAGAACAAGGTGTTTGGACCAACATGGAAGAGGAAGGTGATCCAACTAAAGGCCTTATGGGGACAGTCTATTATGGGAATCACTATCAGGAATCTGCATCAAGGCCAACACAGAGTACTTTCAACATGTGCTTGGTATCATGTGGATTCGTGCATATATACATACTTAAGTAACCATCACTGTGTGTGTGTGTGTGTGTGTGTGTGTGTGTGTGTGTGTGGAGTATTTCACCTTAGAGCTTACAGTTCATCATGGAGGGAAGCCAGAAGGAAACCTGGAGGCAGGAACTGACACACAGATCACAGAGGAACACTGCTTACTGCCTTGATCCTCTATTCCGTGCTGTCTGCTTTCTTATACAACCCAGAAACACCTGCCCAAGGGTAGCACCGAACACACTGGGTGGAGGCCTCCCACATAGCAGTCAAAACACCTTACAAGCCAGTTCAATAGAGGAATTTCCCCAGGAGGGCATCTCTCTTCCTAGGTGTGTCAGGTTCATAACTGAAGTTATCCAGCACAACTGAACCCTTATCAACTTGACACACAAACACATCACTATTAAACCATAACATTTCCATGTCTTTTCCCAAAGATCTCATATGAATCGTAATATCACAATATAAAACATAACAACTTTAAATGTTCCATAGTCATTAAAAAATTCAAGAAATTTAAAAGCTCAATGTCTCTTTAAAATAATTAGTAGCCTTTTAGCTATTGGCTCCTGTAAAATAAAAAAAAATAATTTAAATGCTTATTCCAAAAGGGAAAAAATAGGGCACAATTAGATCAGAGCAAAACCCAAATCGAACAGTGTAACTAGCTCAGTGTCTGATATCTGGGATTCACTGATAACTTCCTGAGCTCCCAGAGGCTTGGGAAGTTCTACTTCCCCATCCCTGTCATCCAGAGCACACAGCTAGTCCATCCACTCAGGCCAGCTCCTCTGTGCTCCTGCCACTGTCCTTGGCATCTCCATTGGTTAGTAACCACTTTAATTAGCAGCTTTAAACCCTGTACTTTCCCCCCTTTTTAATTGAATTTTTGTGAATTTCATACATTATCCTATTTCCCCCTCCCCTACCTGCACCCATCCTTACTACCCCATCAAATTTCATATATGCTGCCATATATATACATATTTGAAGTTGTGTGCCTCAGTTTCTTCAGTGTGGCTCCATCCATTGGGGCCTGGTTAACTTACCAAGAGTCACACCCTTAAAAGAGACTGACTCTCCCATCTCCAGCGTACCCTCCTACTCCCATCCTGCTATTCCTAGTTAAAGATCTCCGTCCAAACCTTTCCCTCTAGTATTCTTAATTCCTTTTGCACATACCCTTCAATAAGCCATCAATGTCTCTGGGTTTGTCATCACTGAAAACATTCATCCCAGGACACAGCCGTATAAATGCCTATGACAGGGGTTTCAACTTTGCCTGAATCAAAGGCCCAATGATGCAATACCACAAAGATAATTTTCAGGATGACATTCCTATCCTAAATTATCAACCCTAACACAGGCAAATAAGGACAGCACTAATTAGACTAATATATATATATATATATATATATATATATATATAGTGTGTATTCAATTATTGAAGAAGAGATCATAAATTCAAGAGAACTTGGTTGGTGTGACATGGGAAGAATTGGAGTTGGGGGAGGGGAGGAAATGAAAATACAGTGTATTCATGCATGAAATCCACAAATAAAGATTTGCAAAGAAGATCTACTCTCCTTTTTAAATTTTTATTTGAGGACTTCATATATGAGACATTGTATTTTTATTTCAGATAGGCTGACTAGACTTCGGTGGATGAACTTGCACCAAGGGACATCTGGGTACAAATGCTTGACCATTTAGGACTTAGCTTATGTAACAGAATGCATAAAATCCAGTGGTGGGCTATGAGGGGGTGGGGATGGGAGAGTCTAAATTTGACTAAGATCTATTATATGAAATGCACAAAAACTTGACAAAATATTTTTAAAGATTTAAAAGGCAATTTGACAGTCACATCACCTCCATTCAATGAAACACTGGCAGTTGCCACCACAGCACCTATGCCCTGCCTAGACAGAACTTTGTTGGTAATGTGAATTCCCTCCTGTGGAGCAGGCATTCAATTCAATCAGAAAGTTGTTGGTTGTTGCCCAACAGCTATGCCAGTATTTCCCCAACCAGCACACCTTGTCTGGCTGTTTAGCAAGGAAGATTAGCAGTTGAGTAGGACTGCTGGGCTCTACCCCCACAGCTAATGTAGCACCCTCCAGCAGTACAACAACCAGCCAGTAGGGGGCAGAGACTTCCAGCTCAGACTGATGGCTCCATGTCCTGGTCTTAGCATGTAGCTCTTACAGGCAACCAACTTCAGAGGCAGTAGCCTTTGTCACTTTAAGATCTGCTGGGACCTCCTGGCACAAAAATTCATGTGGTGGTAGCCCACTCTGGTCCTGGGATTTTCATTTAACACTTGTACTGTTTCAAGGAGTGTCTTTTTCCACCCATGGGAGATACCTTCTTTTTAAAAGTTTTTGAGAATTTCATACATGAGTTTTGTCACTGTATCGTTTCTGTCCCTCCCAGGGCCCTACAAACCACCCCCATGACCCCCACTCTCTCCCTCTCAATTCCTTGTCCTTTTATTATTGTTACACATACATGCAAACATTTATAAATGCACATATGCACATGTACACACCCACCCACATAATGCATCGAGTCCATTTAATTTAACAGTCCGGTTTGTACTGTTTTCCAAATCTATAAGAATGTTGGAGATCAGTACTAAAACACCCATGTAATAAACCTTTGACAAAGAGTTTGTGGGATCTCTGAATGCCCATTGTTGTCCTAAGCGAACAAGTGAAAGTTGGTATCAGGACTCTCCAACTAAGGGGTTCTAAAAAAAAATGTTAGCTAGGCCAAATGCAGTGCAGTTATCATTGTTCATAGCCCTTGTATCGTCAGAACAGGTGTGTTAGGTACAGTGGCGTGAAGGGGAGGCATCACCCCCTCACATCTCCACCGTCCGTAGTCACACTTTCTTTTTTCTCTTTTGATTAAATTTTTGTGGATTTCATACCACAACTAGTAATATTTAGATCAAGTCTCCCTCCCCCATCAGTGATCAGCTGCCAATAGGCCCTCAGCTAAGGTTGTGGCCTGCTGCCCCTTTCCCCTGTTCTATGTTGTGTTTTTGTCTGATTGAGTTTGCATGGGTCTTGTGCATGCTGACACCATTGTTGCAAGTTCATATGAGGGTCCCCCTAAAGCCCCAGCTGATCTGGAACTGTGTGGACCAGGCTGGTCTTGATCTTAATAGAGATGGACCTGTCTCTGCCTCCCAGGTACTGGGATTAAAGGCCTAGGCCACCACGCCCGACTCATCCAACGTCACATCTATGAGCCATTTCCCTTCTGTTTTATTTAGAAGAGAAATTACAGAATAAAGGCCACACATCACAAATATAGCAAAATACAACATACAAAATTCTGAATGAACTTTGGATGTGTTTAGTGTTTAACTCTGTAAACTACCAAATTTTGAAACTTTCTATTCTACTCTATATGGCAATGTTATGCATGCCAAGTTAAAATAATGTGAGCAGTAAACTGGTCTAAAGCCATCTAAATAGAAAGAAACCAGAGTCATAAACATGCTACAGCCTACCATGGTACATATACAGAAGAATGCATCTTTTTCACATTTCATATTCACAGCTATGAAAGTTAGAGACATTAGCTCAAGTTTAAAAGAACAAAAACCATGCAGAAGTAACACTTAATGCAATATAGACTGATGGCCAAAACAGGGTAATCTTAATATGCCAATACTAGTAATTTTTGTAATCTATCTTAAGGGACCTACACAAGTAGTATATTTTAATAAGAAATATGGTTTTTAAATAAATTTTAGAAAAAGGTAATAATATTCTTAAAAAGCAACCAAAAATTGAAAATTACAGTGTGATCTTCCAAGGTACAAGTTTCTGTCAAATGATGTGTAACAGCAACTCAAGCTCAATCAGAAAATAAACTGAAAAAAAATCCATCTGGAAAATCAAGATTCTTAGAATTGCAGAAACAATGGGCTCCATGGAGACGCAGGGGGAGGTCCTGCTACCCGGCTATTTGTAAGTTTTCCAAGTATTATAGAATCAATGTACCTCCTTGATCTACAGGCACAGCCTTCATGGGACCAGTGCTGGCTGGCTGACTGCAGTTAGCATGAGATACAGGGAATAGCTGGGCAGAAAGACTAGGTAAAGCAAAAGTCAGAACAAAGTGAAGTCACTTTGGCCATTTCACAAAGATTTAACAACTAAATTTGACTTTTCGTTTTTTTTTTTTTTTTAACTCCAGCTTGACACAAATCTTGCTTTGAGTAATACTGACAGATTCTTTGTCTTCCTTGTTTTCCTTCCCCGACTCTAGATCACCTTTCTGCTTGATGAACATGGTTTACATGCTAGTCTAAATCACTCATATTCACCAGAGTTTCTTATATATCCTACCACTAAGGAGCCCTGGAAAGTCACTAAGCTCCATATCAGTTGCAACATCCCTGTTCAATTAATATCTTTCTTAAGTCTCCAGTGGATGTGATCTTACATGATCTTATGCATGATTAACAGGGCATCAAACACTGCCTGAGAGCTGTGCATGGAGGTACATACCTTTAATCCCAGCACTCTGGAGGCAGAAGCAGGCATATCTCTGAGATGGAGGCCGGCCTAGTCTACATAGTAAGTTTCATGCTAGCTAGGACTACAGGGAGACCCTGTCTTAAAACAAAACAAAACAAAATCCTAACAAAAACACTGCTCCGGTAATGTCTGTCCCTGATGTTCATGTGGGTCCCAGAAAGTTATAAACAAGTGTCTTGAGCTTTGCCCTATGTTCCATGAAATGCGTCCTTCTCCAGAAATCATTTTTTCTTTTTCTTCTCATGATGATGAACTGCATATTTCACAATTATTATAATGGACCATCTTTAAATGTTTAGTGCCGACAGGGATACTTGAATAGGTGTCAATATTGTGTAATACCCAAACTTCTGATGTCCCAAACCCAAGTTGCACTCTGGTTTGGAAATTAAAAATGGTGGTTTGGGGCTGGAGAATGGCTCAATGGTTATGAGCACTGGCTGCTCTTGCGGAGGACCTGGGTTCAATTCCCAGTACCCACATGGTGGCTAACAACTGCTTGTAACTCTAGTTTCAGGACAATCCAACATCTTCTTCTGACCCTCTTGGGCACTTCATGATACAGGTGCACTTACATACATGTAGGCAATACACTCAGACCCTAAAATAAAAAATAAATTATAGGGGCTGGAGAGATGGCTCAGCAGTTAAGAACATTGGCTGTTCTTGCAGAAGACCTGGGTTCGAATCCCAGCACCCACATGGCAGCTAACAACTGTCTGCAACTCCAGTTCCAGGGGATCCGAGGCTCCTGTCCTCCGTGGGCATTGCACAACATTGGTGTGCTTATCTACATCCAGGCAATACACACACATAAAATAAAATAAAAATTAATAAATAAAATATTTTTTTTCTTTTTTTTCTTTTTTTGGTCTTTTTGAGACAGGGTCTCAGTGTAGCCCCAGTTGGCCTGGATTTGCTATGGAGAACAGGCTGGCCTTGAACTCACAGAGATCCACCTGCCTCTGCCTCCCAAGTGCTGGGATTAAAGGCATGCACCACCACGCCCGGCCCTAAATAAAATACTTTAAAAAAATTATAAAGGTGGAACCTCTCTGTGTTCCAGACACCATAAAAGACATCGGAGGAGTGAAGGGTATACGATAGGCTCCATGGGAGGAACTTCAGAGATGAGATGCTAATAGTCAGGCTGGCCCAGGAAGGGCATGGTATGCAGGCATTAAAGAAAAGTGAAGTTTGGAAAAAAGATGATGGCAGAATGAGGTGTGCTCTGGGCAACTGGCCTTAGGGCTGGGCTGAAACAGTTCCCAATAGATTGAATACAAGTGCTTGACCATGTGAGGAACTTTATCATGCAAGATGAATGTGTCCCTGACCATAGGTGCCTCTATATTGATGTAAAAATTCTGAACTCAGAACTTGGCAAGGAAGAAAGAAAATAACCCAAGAGCCAAGATGATGAAAACATGGTTACAGGCGCCAGAAAATTGGGTGGGGTTAGGAGCTCTTGGTACAGGGACTGAAAGCATGACTCTGAGCCTCCACATTTTATTAAGAACTTTGATGCTTCTATGTGGATCTCAAAAGTTTGAACTCACAACTTGGCAAATAAGAGGCAAAATAACCGGGAGCCAAGATGGCACCCAGAACTGTGCTGGCCTGGCCACCCACCACATGTGCCCCAGCACTGGGTGGAGCCCCTCCAGCCTAACCACCCACCCATGGACACCCCTGCACCATCAAGGTTGGGTGAGGGGCCAGGCAGCAGGGGCAACCAGGAGAGACAGTTGGAACCACATGGCTGTGCTACAACCCAGGGTACCTCTCTTGCTGGGAACTGGGCTTGCAAGTGGCCACTACACAGAATACTCACAGTCAGTCCAGTCATTCTTATCATCCATCGTCTGTCAAGACCTGGCTGCAGTCCGTAACAGAAATAGGAGCCTAGGAAGTCTACAGACTACAGAAAATAAACTACGGGATGCTGGTGTAAAGCTGTTGAGTGAAGCTGTGACACATCCCAACTGCCCCTCAAAGAATCTTGGATTGGAGGCCCGTGAGGTGAGTCAACTGCTGGGAGTAAGCTTCTGCTTTCACCCACATCGAAACCCTGTGTGGGAATCAACCTGGTGGAGAACATGTTGGACCACAGTGGGATGAATGTGCTGTGTGAGGCACAGAAACAGACAAGAGTCTAACCTGCATGTACTCAGGCTGCGAACAACTGTCTCTGATACGGAGAACGATGTTTCTGATCACTCATGAAGCGAGAAATCCCCACTTGACAGTCCTAAGCCATGTATAAGAGAAACAGAAACAAATGTGAAAACTCATTCCAAGAAACCTGGGTGTGTTCTGACCCCAAATAATACACAGAGGAAAGGGAGCGTACCCTTACTTTGGCCCATCTGTGCACAAAAATTATAGATCATTGACATTCAAGGTATGACTTCGAAGGAGCTTGTAGGACTCTGTTTCCAAATGGTCATGCCTATCCTCCCTGGCTCTAACAATCTCTCCGCTCTTGATCTCTACACTTTGGCCATTTGTGACCTTCTGTGTTCCTGACCCTCCACTGCATGAGGGAGCTTCATTATTGAGAACTGAGAGAATCCTTAGTGTCCTCTTCTTTATCCCTCTACTGTGTTCCATGAGCCTTAGGTGTAGAGGTTGCATTGCGGATGTGTCCCTTAGGCCTGGGAAATTCGTAGACAATGTCTGTGTACGACCAGTTGTGGTACTTGGTATTAGTCTCTGACTGATGCAAAATGAGCTTATTTGATGAATGGTGACTGGGATATTTGTCTGTAAATATAAAGATACATGTTTTGTACATAGTAAGAAATCACATTAGTCTAGTGATGTGAGAGTTTTGCGGTTTTCTCTAAGATCTATGACCACTCTGGCTATGTGTATTAGGTTATGTTTACAGTACCACACTTGAGATGCCTCCCTTTGAGTGGGCTTTTAGTCAAATTAGGTAGCTGTTGATTGCCCCCAAGACAAAAGTGCCACTACTGCACCAATGTTGTATGATGTGGTGGCCATTGATGCGGTTATTTGGTCTTGAAGCTGGCATTGGACCAGGCTCGTTTTCAGTTTTTTAAGGGTTCTCCACAGTGCTTTCCATAAGGGTTGAATAAGTTTGCAATCCCATAAGCAGTGGATGAGCATTCCCCTTTCCCCACATCCTCTCCAACATTTGGTATCATTTGTTCTCTTGATCTTAGCCAGTCTGACTGGGGTGAGATGCTATGGCATAGGTGTCAGCATACACAGTCCCATACAAACTCAGGCAGACAGTAATGCAGCATAGAACAGGGAAAATGAACAGCAGACCCCAGTCTTATCTGAAGGAATGTTGGAAACTGATTGCTGCTAGTTGAGGAAGACCTGACCTTCCTAAAACAAGGGACTGTAGATAGGCTGCCTAGACTCAGCGGATGGACTTGTGCTGGGGAATGGCTAGAGGCACTGGCAACACAGTGGGCAGTAACAGTGATGAAAGAGTATATGGGCTCCAGTGGAGGAGAGGGGTTATGGGAGGGTGCCATTTGGGTTGGGGTATAGAGATAATTAAGATTGGTTGGGATGTTCTGTATGAAATACACAAAAAATCAATTAAAAAAAAAGATATGCCTTCTCTGGTACCCAGCTCAAATGTGCTGTGTAAGTAAGATGGGGTTTTTCATATGCTGACAGAGGTCATGAGGTCAGGGTGGGAGCAGAAACGTGAGAGTAGATATGGGAGAGAGGGTCAGAATATGAATAAAAATTTTAAAAAGGAATTCTAATATTTAAAACGCACATAGATTTATGTGGAACAAAACCTAGAAAATAACGAAGTTTATAGGTCAAATAGTAAATATATCAATAGTAAATATATCAAGTGTGATTAGAGCAGCGAAAATTTTGATGCCATAATTTCTCTCTTCATTGGGGTTGGCCTTTGATCAACTGAAATGTATTTCTGTATCTCAAGTTAAGCTTCAAGTTTGCTTAACTGTCTACCAAAAAAAAAAAAAAAAGAGAGATGTACAAAAAAGCAAAACCATCAGGAGATCAGGAGACAAGAGCATGCTTTCAGTAACACTGGAAGAATGGATTGTATAAAAAGCCAACCTTGACTCCAACAAGGAGAATCAGTCCACAAGCTGCAGTGTAACAACCAGGTGTCTTCCCCTATCTCCCTGTGTGTCTCCTCTGTGCTCATCCTCAGAACAAACCCGAGGTGCACACACAGGTGCTCAGTGTGTCTCTACTTCTCTGCATCTTCTCTTCATCATCAACCTGCATCTTCATCCCCAAAACATCCCTAGGGCTGAGGATACAATACTGTTTAGGTAGGTTGAAAGTGTGAAGAAGGCTCCATGGCAAGGTTCGGAGAAGAAATGACCATTCCTCAGCCTTCACCTGAAGGGGCTAGCTAAGGAAGGTATCAGGTCCAGCTCCTGATCTCTCCTGGACCGCAGCGAGATAAGGACAGAACAGATATACATGGATGTGGTTGGGGTACACACCATTACTTTAAGAACTGACTACAGGGTCTGGAGCTCATCCAAACCATAACCTTAGGGAAAAGGGTGGTTGGCTGTTGGGGGGAGACAGTTCCCTTCCTGTATAGATGCTAAAGTGACAACCACAAGATGGGTGTGCCTAGACTCTGAAGGCCACACACTGTGTTTTCTGCCTATCTGATCAGGCACTGTGGCCCTGTCTATAACAATGGTTGCAGCCAGTAAGAGATGAAGCTTTGATCTTTACCTTTACATTCGTGTTCTGTCTGGGTAAGATTTAAAAGGGTGAAGGGTCACTATGTTCTGGGAGGGAGGATCTGGGAGTAGTCTGGATGGGAGGTATTGGCCTGTCAGAAAACCTTGGGAGGCTCAGGATGTTAGGGGAGAAGAGGACCTGCATAGTATAAGGGACAAGTCTCTCACAGAGAACTCTCTTCCAGGAGCGAGTATGGGTCTCAAGACCCTAATGCTGGAAGGTATGTGTCCAGCTGTCCCAGGATGCTTCTCACAACTGGATACCAGGGGGCAATCCTGGGCAGCGAGGATGAATAAAAGCAGATACAGGCTGATCTTGGGGTGTGGTGGCCAATCTAAGGGGAACTCCTGCTCTGAGATAACGGATCAGAGGCATAGGGGAAGACCCTGGGGCTTGCGGGTCTGGTAACAAGCTGTTTATTTAAAAAATTCAGAAGGTTTTAATACATTACAAGGAACAGGCAGTCATGTGGGGTTTGGCAGTTACATACAAAGATTTCAGGGCCCAATTAGACAAAAAACAAGACATATACCTTTTAGCTGATGCCAGCTAGGGGCTGTTTGTAAAACAGGATGCTTGAACTTTTACTGAAGGTTACTGATGCCTATTGGCCACAATGTTTTTTTTTTCCTTAGGGCTAAAAGCATAGTAAGCGTTTAGCTTTTAGTCCAGGAGTAAACCTTTGACCTGGCCTGTTCTTTTAGCTAGTGATAGCTGAGAGTTTATTTGTTCAGGACAAGGAGGTAGGCTAAGGGCTGTTGACCAAGATGCTTTCCCTCAGAGCAAGGAACTTAGACTTTTGACCTGGCCACTTTTCTCTTGCTAGTCCAGCAGTGTTCTGCGAGACAGGGATTTGAGGGCTGCTGTTTGCAGTGCCTGTCCCTTCAGCAGGGATTGTAGCTTGATTTTAAAGTTTCAGATCCATATTGCCCTAAAGCATGCCATCGTAGTTTCCAACATTGGGGAATGACAGGAATGTCCTGGGACTGAGGGCTGGGATCCCAGGGGAAAAATAAATTAAGATCCTACTGATTTCATTGTAGAGGATCTCCCCAAACCCAACATCAGAGCTGAGCCAGGCTTTGTGGTCAATATCAGCAAGCAGGTGGCTATCGTGTATGAGAGGGGCACAGATGCCCAGGAGTACAGTCTTTATAGGGCCACAAACCCAGTTACCTTGGACAGAAAGACCCCATTGGAACCCAGGAACAAGGCCACTTTCTCCATCCCATTCATGGAAGAAGCCAGTGCAGGGTGATATCTCTGTTACTATCAGACACCTGCGGGCCAGTCAGAGCACAGCAACACTCTGGAGCTGATAGTGACAGGTGAGAGGATACACGTTTATCTCATTCATAGGCTCGGTGCTCAGGAAAGGGGTCCTCTGCTCCCTGGACACTTCCCCTTTCATGGTCTACTTCTGATTGACAATTTGGGAACATTTAACAGACTGCTTC
>NW_008332816.1:1551442-1566535 GCF_000622305.1 Nannospalax galili
GAAGGTATGTGTCCAGATGTCCCAGGATGCTTCTCACAACTGGATACCAGGGGGCAATCCTGGGCAGCGAGGATGAATAAAAGCAGATACAGGCTGATCTTGGGGTGTGGTGGCCAATCTAAGGGGAACTCCTGCTCTGAGATAACGGATCAGAGGCGTAGGGGAAGACCCTGGGGCTTGCGGGTCTGGTAACAAGCTGTCTATTTAAAAAATTCAGATGGTTTTAATACATTACAAGGAACAGGCAGTCATGTGGGGTTTGGCAGTTACATACAAAGATTTCAGGGCCCAATTAGACAAAAAACAAGACATATACCTTTTAGCTGATGCCAGCTAGGGGCTGTTTGTAAAACAGGATGCTTGAACTTTTACTGAAGGTTACTGATGCCTATTGGCCACAATGTTTTTTTTTTTCCTTAGGGCTAAAAGCATAGTAAGCGTTTAGCTTTTAGTCCAGGAGTAAACCTTTGACCTGGCCTGTTCTTTTAGCTAGTGATAGCTGAGAGTTTATTTGTTCAGGACAAGGAGGTAGGCTAAGGGCTGTTGACCAAGATGCTTTCCCTCAGAGCAAGGAGCTTAGACTTTTGACCTGGCCACTTTTCTCTTGCTAGCCCCTCAGTGTTCCGCAAGACAGATATCAGAGCTGCTGTTCTCAGGACCCCATCCTTTAGCAGAAACCGTAGCCTGGACTTAAACAGTTTTAGGCTCATCTCACCCGAGGGCATGGCATCCTGGATTCCTATAACTCACCTTTATGTTGGAATTACAAAATTGTCACCACAAATGGAACAAATATAGATTTTTACTGTAAACCAGACAATGAGCAGTGAACAGGCAAAAAAATACAAATTTTACTCTAAAACAAATAATGAACAGTTGCAAGGTTAATTATGTGCAAAATAAATGTGTGAGAAGGGAAAATTGATTTTGCTTTCACCAGGAGACACCAGCATGAGATGGACAAAATGCCTATCTCATATTCACGAGGCATGAGGAAGACCTGGTTTTGGGGCTCAGGATTCTCCCAAATATTCTTTCTCAAATGATGAATCACCTGGACACAAGGGAACATGAAAGTCCATAGGGTGAAGAAAAATATCATAGCATCAGTAGACAGCCTTGTGTACCTGCTGCAAACACCACAAATGACCTGTGGAAGAGTGAGTGTCAGCTTCACACCTCAAGGGACATTATGGACAGAGAATGAATTAACATCACCATCCTACAAAGGTGTCAGGAAAATAAAAACCAATTTCTGTGTTATGAGGAAGGTAGCTCACTGCGAATTTTCCCTACTTCTGAGGTTACACACTGCAGGGATGAATGACATCTTTCCAATTTTAACTTATTTCTCATTTTTCTACTTTCTTTTCAATGGCTACTGATTAGAGTGAATGTTCTGTAATTATTCCATGGATGTAACTGAAGCAAGTGATACAAGCATGAGTTAAAAACACTGAGCAACCAAGGAGAATTTCCTAAACACCAGATAATACTGAACACAAAAATGGAAACACCTGTCTCAGGTGAGGTCACCCCTTTATTGATCCAGTCCTCTTTTGAGACTCAAAACCCTTGGCATGAGGCCTACACAAAGGGCAGGCCCCTGTGGGTGTGTGGCTGGGAGGAGCTCCTGGATGCTGATCTAGAGCTCCAGAGAGTGAGAAGCAGTGAGACCTCCTGGGCTGTATGGGAAAGCATAGACGTTTCCCAGAATCCAACCCCTCAGTGCCCTAATCGTTTCACTTTCAGGGCTGTCCAGGAAGCTTTCTTTATTGACCCAACAAATCCTGGTCCTGGGAGAGAACCTGACTTTCCACTGTTCTTATGTTATTGGCTATAACAGATTCTCTCTGTCAAAGAAGGGCAGAATTGATCTTCAGAGGTCTGGCCAGCATCTCCACTTCCCCCTGGGTCCAGTGAGCAGCTCCTCTGGGGGCTGGTAGAGATGCTATGGTGCACCCAGCCTCTCCTCTGAGTGGTCAGTGCCCAGTCATCTCCGGGACACATGTGAAGAGCCTAGACAATATATTCAGGCTCTAATAATCTACACAGGCCCTGTTGTGGAAGCCCAAGTGGTGGCCGGGCTGACAGGTGTGGATCTTAGGAAAACTGACATATTGATGGGGTGTAAAGGGAGAAAAGTCAGAAAAAGAGACAGAGACACAGGGATTCACAAACAGGCTCAGAACAAGGCAGGCAGCTCCTCTCCAATGCTTCTCTCTCGGGATCACTGAGCTTTTTCTCCAAGCCTTGGTTTTAGAATTTTTTGTCAATCTATGTAATTTGACAAGATGGCACGTTAAAACATGAAATTGTGTATGTGTGTGTGTGTGTGTGTGTGTGTGTGTGTGTGTGTGTGTACCTATGTGTCTTGGTAAGTTGCATTGTAGGAGATTCTAAATATATGATGATTGGTTAACAAGATGAATAGGCAATTCCTTGAGAACTGGCAGGGTGGGTGCACAGGAAACAGTTGCAGACTGCTACCCTTTTTATTACTGATCTTCGGGGGCTGCTGGACCTTAGATCCTCAGCTGATGACTCAGTGCAACCCACATTCAGGGGAGTTGGGTTCCCATCATCCTGTATCCCAGACTTGGCAGAGATCACAGTAGACCCGTTAGTTCTGAACTGACTGGATGATGATGAATTTTCTCACCAACCTTGGTCTCTCAGGATTAAGACATCCCTTATTCTGAAGTGATTAAGGCACAAGTAGGAACTAACAGTGCACAGTGGGGCTAAAGAATCCAAGTGGAAGGACAGAGGGACCTGCTAGAGCATGGATAGCATGCATCTCAGCTCTGCACGAAGGATCCTAATGTGCATTTATATGAAATAAGGATGTAGAGCCCTGGGAAGGCACAGGTCCTTAAAACACTCCACAGTTCTTACTCATGTTTGTTTCTCGCAATCAGCTGACACCAAGAGCCCATCACAAAGCATGCCAGACTTCAAGAAGGTGAGGAGAATTCTGTTATGGGACTAGACACCAAGGATCAGGTCCTGTACACGAGAAGCAGTTACCCTTGTTTAATTTCCAGTTATTCTAGGATGATTTTGATTTTCCCTGACATCTGTGACATTTTTGTCCACAGCGGAAGACTTGCAGCACCAGGATCACATGGTGGAGAATCTTATCCGTTTTGGCTGTGGCTGGATTTATCCTCATGGTCCTTGGGATTCTGCTGTTTGAGGCTTAGCACAGCCAGAAGAGAATCCAACGTACATTGGGGTGGAGCAGGAAAGACAGTAGCACCCTATTCCTGATGGTAGATTCTGGAGAACAAATCTCCAGTTCCTAGGTGTTTCTGTGAACAAATTTGGGGCTCATGTTGGGGATATATTTATAGAAGATATCCAGAGACTGAAAGTGTTTTGGGTGCAGAGGAAGGTCTGGGCGTTGGGGCTGACCTTGTGGGTCCTGGGTGGTCTGGGCGTTGGGGCTGACCTTGTGGGTCCTGGGTGGTCTGGGCGTTGGGGCGAACCTTGTGGGTCCTGGGTGGTCTGGGCGTTGGGGCTGACCTTGTGGGTCCTGGGTGGTCTGGGCGTTGGGGCTGACCTTGTGGGTCCTAGGTGTTGTGGTGTCTCCTGTATAACCACTGCAGCCATTTCCCAAGGTGCTTCATCACCCATTCAACATCTTGTTAACCAAACATCACACATTTAGAAACACCCACAATGCAGCCCACACAGACACATAGATGCACACACAAACAAATGAGGATTTAACGTATCATATTGTAAATGTACACAGAATGGTGGAACCCACCCAGTTATGGTTCCTCCCCCTTACCTTGCTGTGGATATTTGATGACTGTCCCTCCTTTCTCACTAAACAAAATGGGGAGGGGGAATCATCCTGTCCCATAAGCCTTTGGGCACCTTCTACTTTCCTTCATTTTTCTACATTTTCTATATTATAAACCAACACAGTGTGCTTTATGAGTGTATATTTAATTAACTAATTAATTAGTTAATTTACTTTAATAGGAGAGGAATTTTGCTCAATAAAGAAAATGTGAAAAAAATCAGAAACCTCCATGGTGGGGGCGAGCTGAAGGAGAGAAATGGGTGATGGAAGAAAGAAAAATTATAATAAAATTTCTTGGTTGTATCCACAGCAGGTGTGCCAGCATTACCCCAGCAGCTACAGCTCCCATGCAGACAACAATAGGATGATAACTTGGGGTCCTCCTGAGCCTCCTTGGCCCCAAACCTCACAGGGACATGGCCCATCAATGCACTGGAATTTTTATTCAAGAACTGTATATTTCTAGAGAATGTCTTTTCCTACCCATGCAGGATGCATACTTAAGAATGCAAACTTCTTGGTTTTTCTCAATATGTGTTTTGTAAATTAAATTGTTTTAATTTGATTTTATTTTAAAATATTTTTTATTGAGGTTTGTGTTTTTCAATGATAGATCTCATTCATCTGCATGTCCCCATAGCTCCCCTATAAGATTTCATGCATTCTGTCATATATGTTACATGATGTTGAATTTTTGTGCATTCATACAGCCCATCTTAACCAGAGGTGTCATATTTAGACCCACTTCCCCATCTGCACTTCCCAGAGACCCCCCACCAACAAATTTCATGTATTCTGTCATATATTTTAAGGCTTATTTAGTCAAGTTTGTGGACCCAGATGTCCCTTTGTGTGAGTTTACCCACAGCAGGATAGTTAGTCAATCTAGAGTCACTCCCTTAAAGACTTAAAGAATATCAACTCTTCCTCACCCAGCAGTAATCAGTTGTTTCTATAATTTTCCGAAAGTGTTTCAAAATCTGTGAGACACTCAGAGGTTAGTATCTCACTATTCAAGTAATGAAACCTTTGACAGAAAATGGTCAAGATCTTTGAATACCAGTTGACCTCAGGAGTCCCCCGGGGAGGGACATTAAAGAACCTTAGTAAATCCAACACAGCATTTAAAGTTGTTATTACTTATATCTGTTGTTTTCTTAGAACAGTGATGTTGGGTTCAGTGGCCTGGATGGGGTGCATCTCTATAATCCATAATAATCTTTCAGGCATTGCCGCTCCTCCAGTTATAGCACTATCTTGGGATCTCCACCAGAGATCTCCCCACTCTTGATGAGCTTGGTAAATGCAAATTTATTTTTCAAACGATAATAATTTTCATGTGGTGTATTCTAACTCTAGTATGCCTTGGGAGTGACTTAAGTGGAGGAAATGGAAAACGTAATGTATTTCACTTTCAACTATAAGCTGATAGACAAAGCCAGAGACCAGGTCACATGATATTTGACTCAGGTGGTAGAAAACGTTCTGGCGACATCTTTCTTTTGAATCAGCTCACAAGATATGAATATTTGGAGGGTCTGTTTAGAGCATGGACTCCTCACTGGGCATGGCTCAGAAGCATAAAATGGCCAATATGCCATATTCAGTCCTTGTAGCAGGGAAAAACCTCACTGGGTCCAAGTGCCTAACACAAGCTATTATCTGTGCATTTGGGGATAAACATAGTTCTTGTGCAAGGTGGGCACTGATCTGCCCACCCTTGTTCCTCATTTGTTATAAATGTTCAAGGAAGAAAATTAAAATGCAAACCAAACTGGGATCTATGAACAAAATTAAAAGTGCCCAGTGAAGTGCCCTTTTTCATTTCCTGACCTTAGATGAAATTTTAATTTAAAAAATAGGAATGATTTTGGGGAGCTGGAGCGATGGCTCAGTGGTTAAGAACTCTGGTTGCTCTTGCAGAGGACCCAGGTTTGAATCCCAGCACCTACCTGGTGACTAACAACCATCTGTAGCTCCAGTTCCAGGGGAATCCAATGCCTTCTTCTGACCATAGCAGCATTGCATGACACAGGTGCACTTACATACATGCAGGCAATACACTCAGACACATAAATTAAAAATAATAAAGCATTTTAAAAAAATGTGAATGTGTTTGAAAAGTGCAATTTGATGATAGTATAGATGTCTATGTTGTAACTTAACTCACAGTTTATCTAATTAACACATCTCATCAATAAAGTTATTTTCCTTTATTTTTTTTATAGTGAACCATTTAACATCTACCCTCTTGACAAACTTGAAGTGTATGGTGCAGTAATATTGTCTCTAACACTACAGAGCTGTGTGGGAAATGTGAGAGGTGCTGACCACAGGGGACACTATGCAGATAAAGCCAGATGATGAATGTCCAGAGATCCGTGCCTACCACAATGGCTGTGGCTTGTAGACATTCTGATGGAGATGATGGTGGGTGATGGGGGTCATCTGAGCTTTGCAGAGGGTGAAGTTGAAACCTGGCACCTCTGTGACATTTTCATGTGTTCTTGGCCCCTGCCATATTATATTGAGCAGAAGCTGTGTGGTCAACAAGAAGTGATATTTGCAAAGTGTGAACAGGGTTTGTGGTGACCACATCCTGGGTTCAGGTTGTAGAAAATGTTCTTGGAACATCTGGCTCATTTGTTAACATTAGTGCCCTACAGAACAATAATGCTTTCCCAGGTGCTCATGATAAGCCTTCTCTGTCAGGTTCTCTGGGCCCTTTGTTTCCTTAGCAAAGAAGTGACTACATATGGTCAACAATGCCTTAAAAATTTCCAATACAAACTATATTTGATATTTGGCATCCTTACCCCCTAGCCTCATTTCAACAGCACACAAGTTCTGTGTCCACAGGAGGGTTGTTCTATCTGATGAGCCCCTTTCTGTGCTCATCATACTGAGAATCTCTGGAAACTCTGGTCACAGGGATTAATGGCAGTCACTAGTTGTTCCTGCCGAGCACCCACATCCAGTAGACCAAGAATGGAGCTGGTGGAGGCAGATGCCACAGTTATTGAAATGTAAATATTTGAATCAGAGTCTTGGGTTCAACTCATCCCTCTGATTTTCTAGTCACTATACTCATGAATATCGATTTCTTTATCAGATAATCAAGCTAAGTATACCCCACACACTAAGGATAAGCTGGGCCTGTACAGGTAAATGTCCTGCAACCCCTAGAGTGGGTCTTGATTTTGATAATGTATTCAACATGTGACCTATCATTCTGGGCACTCACTTCCTCTTTCCTGAATCTACATCACCCCCAACTCTGTATGATTGGAAAGGGACACCAAGGTTCTTTGGAGCAGGTACAAGTTTTATTGAACTTTGGCTGAGTCTCCATCAAGTTCTCTGAAAATGCACTTGTGGTTGTTAGGAGGACCAGGGAAATGGCGCTCCGTCATGGCAGAAGTAGGGCTTCATGTTGATGAGAAACACATAGAGTTTTCTCGGGGAAGCAGGAGAAGAGCTCACTGTAAACTGCGACAGACCTGCTGGATCCCCATTCTCTCCTTGCTGGCCCATTGATCTGAAAAGTGGTTTCCTGTTTTTAGAACACGTTCTTAGAAAAGAGAGAAAGTAGGCGGTCACAATTTTAAAAAATCATATAACGTTTAGGATAATAGGAAACAAGATCTCAGTATGTACTGAACCAAAGTAGGCACTTAGGAAATGGTCACTTTTAGAATTTCCTCACTGACATACTAGTTTAAAGCCTCAAAGTCAACCCACAAAGCTCATGGACCATCAGAAGCCCTGCTTTCCATGGGAATTCTCTGCTGCAATCTTGCGATAATTAAATTGATTTCCTACTTGATTAGATCGGGAAAGTCCTATTTTTCTTCCTCATTTTTTTTTACTAGTTTTTTGAGAATTTCATCCACATATTTGGATCATATTCACCCCTCCCCAAACTCCTACCAGTCCACCCCCTTCCTAATCTACCCAATTTGATGTCCTCTCTTATCTTTTAAACTCATAAACCCAGTTTGCACTGCCCATATTCTCTAGGGGATGTGGCCCTCCATTGGAGCACTGTTGACCTACCAGGGGGTCACACTCTTAGACCACTGCATTCATGTCTACAGGCTGATGTCTGCAGTTTGTCAAGTGTGATAATATGCTACTTAAAACCTGTCCCTTGTTTTAACTGACCATCCACACCACCTGCCTCTCCGTCCAGTGCGGCTGCAAACCTAAAGAAGATGGTCCATGGAAGTGGAAATGTCAAGGGGTCATGAGATTAGAGGGGACTCTGGGCTGGTCAAGGTGAGCCAGGAGTGGTAGGAAAAACTTACTCACATGCTTACAGGAAGACACAGTTCTCCTGTATTAGGGATAAAAGTCCCCCAGGCTTCTGGGTTCTGTGTGTACTTGCTGAATGTGACTGATCTGATTGCAGAGTTAAAAAAAAGGAAGGTGACTTTGTCTCATGGGATGTAGGTGACATGCAGGATTATCCTGCATGAATTCCTTCTCTCCAGGATTATCTTTTTACTTCTCTCATCATGTGACTTTCTACCATAGAAATTTCACCCAAATTAGACTATGCCTCCAACTAAACACACTTCACACAACCATGTGATGGGGAACCACCAGCCTCTGAAGGCCACACCCTGTGTTGCCTGCCCATCAGGACATTCAGTGTGGCCCGGTGTGGAAGCGTATCTTTAGTCACTGGGAGGAGATGTCATGGCCTTGACATTTATAGTCCTTTTCTGTCTAGGTGAGATATGAAGTGGGTGAGGGGACAAGTGGGATCTGGAAGGGGCGTTGGACCATCAGGAAGAATTGGAGGGGTTCAGGTATTAAGGATAAGCTCTAAATGGGAACTCTGTTCCAGGACTGAGTCTGGGCCATAGGACCTCAGTGCTGACAGGTGAGTGTACCCCCAGATGTCTCAGACTGTGCCTCACAACTTGTGGCCAGAGACCTCCTCTGGACAGTAGGGATAAATAAAAGAGGGTATAGGCTAATCTTGGGGATGCCTGGAGTGTCCTGAGGCTGAGAGCTGGGATCCCAGGGGAAAATATATTTAGATCCTTCTGATTCCTTTGCAGGGATCCTCCCGAAGCCTAACATCAGGGCTGAGCCAGGCTCTGTGGTCAGCTTGGGTCAGCAGGTGGCTATTGTGTGTGAGGGGACCAGAGACGCCCAGGGGTACAGTCTTTATAAGAACACAAACCCAGTTCCCTTGGACAGAAAGACCCCATTGGAACCCAGGAACAAGGCCACTTTCTCCATCCCATTCATGGAAGAAGCCAGTGCAAGGCAATACCTCTGTTACTATCAGACACCTGCGGGCCGGTCGGAGCGCAGCAACATTCTGGAGCTGATAGTGACAGGTGAGAGGATACACGTTTATCTCATTCATAGGCTCGGTGCTCAGGAAAGGGGTCCTCTGCTCCCTGGACACTTCCCCTTTCATGGTCTACTCCTGCTTGACAATTTGGGAACATTTAACAGGCTGCTTCCTTTTTTCCTAGGAGTTTACAACAACAAACCCACCCTGACAGCCCTGTCTAGCCCTATGGTGACCTCAGGAGGGAACGTGACCTTACTGTGTGTCGCACAGAGATATGACAAGTTAATTCTGATTACAGAAGATCAGAAGTTCTCCATTTCCCTGGACTCACAGAAGATAAACATTGGGAAGGTCCAGGCCCAGTTCTCTTTGGGCCCTGTGAACCCCAGCAACAGAGGGGTGTTCAGATGTCATGGCTCCTATAAGGGAAACCCATGGGTGTGGTCAGAACCCAGTGACTCCTTGGAAATACACGTCTCAGGTGAGGCAGCACCATTATTAAGCTAATTATATTTTGAGACTAAAATCCTTTGTCATGAAGCCTATTCCTAAGAGAGTCCCAGGTGGGTGTGTGGCTGGGCAGAGCTCCCAGATGCTGAGGCAGACCTCCAGAGATTAGAGGCAGTGAAACCTTCAGGGCCGCATTGGAAAGGACAGATATTCCCCAGAGTCTACATCCTCGACACCTGGATCATTTTCTTTCCAGGGATGTCCAGGAAGCCTTCCTTGCTGACCCCAAAAGACCCTATTCTGGCCCCTGGAGAGAACCTGACACTGAAGTGTTCTTCTGATAGTGGTCATGACAGATTTGCTCTTTCCAAGAAGGGCAGAATTGATCTCTTTCAGAAACCTGGCCATTATCTCCGGGCTGAGATCTCTCACGCCAGCTTCCCCTTGGGCCCTGTGAGCAGCTCCCATGCTGGCCAGTACAGATGCTATGGTGCACACAACTTTTCCTCTGAGTGGTCAGCCCCAAGTGATCCACTGGACATTCTGATTAAAGGTGAAGAGCCCAACAAATTTAGTCAGGTTCTAAGACTCCATAGGCTCCCCCCTTAGGAAGCCCACGTGATGGAGGCTAGGTTCTCATGTGGGAATATACAGAGTCTGGGGAGTAGGGGAGGGACAGAGTCAGAGAAAACACACAGACAGAGTCTCAGACACAGGTTCAGAACATGGAGCACAGCCCCTCACCTATCCTTCATCTCTTTAAGACAGCTTCCTGTCACCCCTCCTATGCAGTGCTTAAATGGTAGTGAAGGGATCTTAGGGACGCTCGCTCAGTTAGAGGATAATTCATCCCATAGACAGAGACAAACAGAGGTCTTTTAGGCAATGTACACTTAAACCCTTTACTAGAATTCAGATAGTTCCAGGCAGACATCAGGGAGGTTGGGATGCCAAGGGCAGACATAGGACAGTGAGAAGAGATCACAGTCTCCCTCCCCTCAGCCTCTTCTTGTCTTCATTTCCAGAATCCTCCACGCTCCCCAGTTCCTCATGGACCTCAGGGTCCATCCCAACAATTGGTAAGTGTCTGGGCCCCCTGCCCAGGTAGTTTGTTCTGTCTCCAGGTTTCCTAGAGACTTGGTCCATCTATGTTGTGGTTCCCATCAGCTCATCTGTGTCCGGTACTTAAGCAGAGATCACAATGAGAACCCCAGGGAACCAGAGACTTAGAGACTGGATCACAGAGAGAAATTCAGGCAGAGAGAAATGTTCAGGCTCAGCTAGGAGAGGAGCATTTGGAGAAGGTGGAAAAACAGGATCTGGACTCTCCCTCGGGTCCTCATTCTTCCCCAGCGGGCCTTGCAAACCAGCCCCTCAGCCTCATGGAATCAGGCCCCCTGACAGTGCTCAATGAGGGCTGTGTTAGGAGGTGGGTTTACGGGGTAAAAGACGTTATGGGGTTGGTAAATCCTCTTCTGGACATATGGACTTGGACAAGCCTCCTGTCTGGGCCTCCGTTTCTTCAACAGTAAGGAACGGAGGACTGCCCTAAACCTTTCAGTTCTGACCTTGGCTTGTTATGGGGTTGGTAAATCCTCTTCTGGACATATGGACTTGAACAAGCCTTCTCCTGTCTGGGCCTCCGTTTCTACAACAGTAAGGAACGGAGGACTGCCCTAAACCTTTCAGTTCTGACCTTGGCTGTGACCTCTCCTGGCAGAGGAGGCCTCCACAACCTGATTCTACTGTAGGCCTGTCCCCTTTGCCACAGTGATGGTAGCATTGTGAGGAGCAGGCCACAGGGACATGTCAGAACATTCAGGCTTCTTCCCTCCAGCTTCTGGGTTCAGCTCTGGTGCAGAGAACAAGTCTGGAAGTCAGATATTCTGGGTTCAACCCCAGCTTTGCGTCTTCTTCCTGGGTGACCTGGGGCAGGTGAACTGACTGATTGGAAGGGGAGACAATCCCATGTTGTGAGGGAGGGGGTGGTGAATGAAAAGACCCAGCATGAGCTTGGTACACAGTAGGTGCTCAAGTAGTTGCATCATTCCTTATTAAAGATGTTACTTATGCCCTAGGACTGGAAAGGTACCAGAAGGTTCTGATTGGGGTCTCGGTGGCCTTCTTCCTGATGCTCTTCCTCCTCCTCCTCCTTCTCCAATGCAGGTGTCAGGGTAAACTCAGGATGAAAGGTGTGTAGACCGTTGGTGATAGAGTCCCCAAGAAGTGGTGGGCCCCCTTTTGTGTCATCTAATCAGGAGCTCAGGACAAAACCAGCCAGACTGGGGCAGGTCAGCTTAGAAACGCTTCCATGGCATCGCAGATCAGAAATATGTGACCCCTGTCTGTCCCTGTGTGAATGTCAGGTATTCTGTGAGATTTATCATCTCCTGGAACATTTGCACACTTACTCCATATGTTGTAAAGTTCTCTCCCTTCTCTGCAGGTGCCTGGGGGAGGGGTGTCCCACCTTCCAGGCTGATTCCTCCCTTTCTTGCAGTCCAGAGAGAGATGGACTTGCAACATCCTGGAGGGCTACAGAGGTGGTACTCAGAGACAAAAGCACTCAGAAAAGGTAAATCATGCCCAGAAACCCAGAGTCCCACCTGCCTGATGCCTTTCACTGGTACCTGAAAAACCCTTATCTCCCTAGCTCCAGCCAAACTGCTGCCATCCATGAAGAACTCTTGTGTGAGAAGACAGCCCTGGGGAGGGGTCACAGGGGTAGTAGGGAGGATTCAGGAGAGCATTCTGTAGGACTGATCACCACACAATGGACCTGGGGACATCACTGCACTCCCTGGCTCCCTATCCCCATCTGTGACATGACAGGGATCTGAGGGACTGGGAAACCCCAGCACTCTTGCCAGGACACAGCCTTCTTGTTCTGCCATGACAGATGCATCTTTGAAGGACACACAGCTCGAGGACAGCATGGAGCTGGACATTCAGGTGAGACCTGTGTCCCCATCCACAGTGCTGGGAACATATGGCTGGCATAGTCAATTCTCTGTAGCTGTTCTCTGTCCTCCTCTCTCAGCTCTCCATGTCATCCACAGCTGATGCCTTCCTTCATGCTATGGCATACTGTCTCCTGGTTTTTGTGTGACTGTAACCTTTCTCTTTCTGGATGCTTGTGTGGTTGGTAGCATACTTCTCAGCTCACATAATATAATAAAGACTCCAAGACCCCCCTCTTCCGCTCATAGACTCTGTCATCCACAGATAGCCCTTCATGGCCTGGCTCCTTAAAGAGAGTGCAGATACGGCTGGGAGAGGAGTTCCCCTGAGAGAGCCTAGAGAGTGTGTGGACACCACATACTACTAGATGCAGTCTGAGCAGTGCATAGAAAGAAGTTAGGGAAACGAGAAAACGTGGTTGTCAGGTGTGGGACAGAGTTCCCAGTGAGTTGCACAAGGGAGGCTTTGAAAGGTATCTTCTCAGGAGAAGCCTGTATGAACAGCTACACACAGCCATCAATGGGTCACTACCACAGGATGCAGGATGTGCAAAGCGAGAGGCAAGAACATGGATTATATGTGTGAAACCAATATAGCAGAGGGCAGAATTTTAGAATCTTAAGTCAGAAGTTCAAGAAGGAAGATGCTAGACCCCCTAAAGGCAGCCACTAAAGATCCAGTCAGAAATGACAAAACGTGCTTTAAACTGTATTCTAAGTATTTCTATTCACACCATCAAGTAAGGATTGCTGTCTGCCTTGGCCAAAGAAGCTTCTTTTGTTATGAGCAACAGTTAATACAGAGGCATATCCTGAACTGTTGTGTTTGAATACGCCCTAAATAGGACATCGATATTATCCCAAACAAGGCTCAAGGATCATCATGGAAAGGGAAACAGAAAGGATTTGAGAGCTTAGGATATGGAGGGGCTCTATAAAACACTGTCTTCGGTATGTGCCATGACTAATGTATCCATGGACACACAGCAGCTCTGGATAGCTGCACAGGATCTGCACACACACACACACACACACACACACACACACACACACAATAAGACATGAAAATAAGAAAACTAGCTAGGAAGAAGAAAGGAGGTCTGTAGGAGTTACAGGGGATAAGAGAGGAAAACAGGGTGAATGTGTTCCTAATACACTGGACATATGTGTATGTATATGAAATTGTCAGACACAAATATATGCACACATGAATTTGTCAAAAAATAAACTTAATAAAAGAAAGAAAAGTTAGGAACTAGGAGAGACCATATTTCTTTAAGAAACTTCTAAAGACTCTCTGGCCATCATGTGGAAACTGGCTGGAGGAGAGTTCAAGTGATATCAGGAGATACTGGGTCTCTCAATGACTTCTTGTTGCAGAGCCCACCTGATGAAGACGTCCATGGAGTGATATATGCCCAGGTGAAATCCTCCACCAGGAGGGCAGAGGCCTCTCTTCCTTCCCCTGAGTTTGAGGACTTCTTGGAGAGACAGGCAGGAAAGGACAGAGAGATGTATAATCAGGTGGGTCCCAGGTTCCCTACATCAAGCATCTAATCAATATCTCTCTCTCTCTCTCTCTCTCTCTCTCTCTCTCTCTCTCTCCAGTCTGCTGCATTTGAGGATGGCCAAGACACAACGTATGCCCAACTGTGCAACTTGACACCAGGGCAGGGACAGCTGAACCCCTTCCTCCTGGACAGAGAAGTTACAGCTGAGAGCAGAGAACACCTTGGTCTGGCCTCCCCAACCTAGGAAGGCCCTGGCTCCACACCCTGAGGGAGACTCAGGGACATCTGAGGGGGCAGGATCTGCCCCCAGAGGACAGTTACTAATGAACCTAGGTACCATGCATACCTTACCTGCCACAGGTGGGAACTTTGAGAACTCACTTGATTCTACAGTCAGAGAACTAATGTCCCTACATTTTGTAAATAAAGCAAAAGCCTTGTCAGTTATATGAATGGAGTGAGAAAAGAAAAGTGAAGTCAGAGAATGAATTTAGTTGAATTATAATATATCCACGGTACATTGATCCATGAAACTCGAAAACTCCATGACTGTGAACAAATGCCTAAGAAAAGATAATGCCTTCAAAATCAATGACCTCCTCTATTGTATTGATAATAGACAGAAATTAACGACTTATTCCAAATGAGGGCATAAGAAAAGTAATAATGCATAATAAGCGTAGCTATTAGCTACGCTTAGTGTTTAGGGCAGTAACTCCAGCTAATCATGAGACTGAGGAAGGAGAACCACTGTTGACTTAGTTTATTAACCTATTTACCAACTGAATGATTTATTGTTTGGGAGTTTAATTTTTCTTAGAATTTTTAAAAATGATTTATTTAATAACAACATACTTAGAAGAAGCATATCATTACAACACAATTGACATATTCAATAACGTTTTCCTGAAGTAGGATGCATCTCTTTCAAATTTGGCTGTAAATTTTTAGGCTTACAGTTGAATTATTACAGTTATACAATATTGTACTCAGTATAAACCCTATAAGACATAAATTAAATGATGTTTTAACCTTTAAAAA
>NW_008332816.1:1566968-1574071 GCF_000622305.1 Nannospalax galili
TAAAAGACTTTAAAATATATTCACTATATATCTGAGCTCTCAATCACTTCTCTGATGTGCCTGGCAAAGATATTTATGCATTTTTATGCCATCTTCACACTGAAGACTATTTGCTTTGCTGTGTAGAAGTGTCTTAATTTCATGTAACTCCATCTGTCAATTTTGAGATTAGTTTCTATGTGTTGAGTTCTATTCAGAAAATCCTTGCCTATGCCTATATTTTAAAGTCTTTTACCTGTTTCTTCCTCTAGGATCAGCAAAGTACCAGGACTTATAATAAGGTCTTTCATTCTTTTTGAATTGATTTTGCATAGGGTAACAAATATGGATCAGATTTCATTCTTCTATGTGGAAATCCACTTTGCCCAGCACCATTTGTTAAAGTCTGCCATCACTCCAATGGATTTTTAAAAACTATTGTCAAAAAGTAGCTGGCTGTAACTGTGTGGATTTACTCCTGGGCCACATTCTAGTCCATTAGTCTGGATGTCAATATTTGTTTTATTATCATGTTGCATTTGTTCCTATGGCTCTGGAATACAATTTAGTTCAGGTGCTGTAACACCTTGTGGCCTCCAAATTGCCCATTCCTCCAAAAAGTGTAAGCCAGCCAGGGGCAAGAGAAGCTGTTTCTTTGTAAGTCACTCCTTCCCAAAGAAACGCTACAAAACCTGAACTAAAAATGTCTTATGTTAGTCTGTGAGCCCTGGGGCCTCCACAAGCACAAGCCTCCCAAGAAGAGAAAAGGGGAAAACTTAGTGTGGCAGCCTCCAGTGTTGATTTATGGTGAAGGGCACTTTGGATATTTGGCGGTTTGTGCTTTTATGTGAGTTTTAGGATTGTGTTTCCTAGTTTTGTGAAGAATTTCATTGGGATTTTGATGAAGACTGAATTAAATCTGTAGATGATTTTATTAATATATCCATTTTAAAAATAATATGTCTGCCTATCCATGAATATGGGGATTCTTTCCATCTTCTAGGATCTTCTTTCTTTCTTAAAAACCTCTTGTAGAAGTCTATAACCTACTTCATTAAGCTTATTCATAGATATTTTTTCTTTTTTATTCCATTTTTTGTGATTTTCATACAAAATAATTTGATGGGATTTATATCCTCTCCAAATTGTCCCCCGCCCAACTTAATGTACTCTATTGTGTATATAGGGCTTATAGAATATAATTTGCATTCCTAAATGTCTTTCAATGTAACCTACCACTATAGAAGCTTCTTATACTATATACATATACAAATAAAAATAGATTAAAAGGATTTACCTTGTAACAGGGGGACATTGCCCTTCTAGACATCATAGGCTGATGAAAAAAAAAGCCCTCAGTTTCAGGATCAGAATCCCTTCCTAGAAGCTGTTGACCAGAGTCCATAGACCCTCAAACAACATTGGCCATTGTTCCTGCTCTTGGTTACCCACCAGAATTTAAAATTTTTGAAGTTATTATGAGTGTGAGCTTTTATATCATTGAACACTTAAATGGCCATTACTCCACTGGGATTCTCAGACAACTTTGATGATGCCGACACTATGCTCCACGTGACTGTAGTTTCTCTTCTAATGTCCACACTGTTGGGGCTTTTCTAATTTCAGATCCATTTCCTTCCCTTCCTATATAATATTTGTCCAACACTATGCTATTGGTGCACCTCTGAGTTGTTATTAATTCTGGAACTTTACCTACTGAAAAAATTCATTATAGAATCTCTGGTGTAAAAACCTTCCAACATGAGTTTAGCCTGTGCCAACATCACCAATCCAGTGCCATGAAGATAATGTGACTCTTTGTATGTAGAATCCAGAAATGACAGATCACTCAGTTGCTGATAAGAGGCTAAGACTCATTCTCTTTTCATAGAAGACATGTGTCAATCTAGGCATTTTTCCTTAGCACTATGGATTTTAAGTGCATGGTGCAGTGATTTTGTCCAAATCCCTACCTTCCTGTGTGGGAAAAGGCTGATTGCTGGGATCACAGTGTGGCTGCACCAGATGACGACGTTCTGGATATCTGTACAGCACAGTGATAAGCTCATAGAACTTTTGATGGAGATGTTAGTGGGTGTTGGGGTTCATTTGGGCTTTGGTATGTTGAACACTGGATCTCTGACAGTTTCACAGGGCCCCTACTCTTTACCACATTAGAGTAAGAATAAACTGTGTGGTCAGCAAACAGTAACCTTTGCAGAGTGTGAACTGGGACTATCGTGACCACATCCTGCTCATGTGCCAATGTTGGTCCGTTCCTGCTTGCTGCAGAAGAAGAAACAGGCTCCTCCCAGTTGGTCCTGTCAAGCCCTCCATGTCAGTCCAGCTAAGCCGTTGGTTCCTTACAAGGGACGTGATTCCATGTTGTCAACCACATCCCAAGTTCATCCCATTCAAACTGCCAGTCTCACTCCTGAGCCTAATGGACCTTTCACCACAATCCTGGGTCCACAGTACAATTGTTCTGTATCTGAGAGCTACAGTCTCTTCTTGGGCTTATTACACAGTAAATCTCTGGAGACTGTAGTCACAGGTAAAAGTTCTTCCCAGGGTGGATGTGGCCTGGGTAGTAGTAGAGAACACTGGAGCCTGGAACAGGCCTGGGTCAGACCCTGCTGGTGTCTTTCTGGCCCTTTGTTTTAGAAAGCTGTTTTCTCTTCTGAAATATGTTGTATGTATAGGAAAATAGAGAATGTGGTTGGCAGATTTGCAGTTAGGGAGAGATTAAGAAAACAGGACACAAGAGCTCAGTGTGTCCTGAACAAATAGGTAAACAAAGAGAGATCATTTCTGTGATTAGTTTTGTAACAGATGAGCATGTGGTCCTGAAGAAAAGTCCATCAAGCTGAGTTTTCTCATGAAGTCACAGGGACTTCCTCTCCATTGGCAATTTTCTCTGCTTTTACTGGTTTCTGGTGTTCTACCAAAAGGATAATCTTAACAGGCATGGTGCACACCTTTAAACCCAGCACTCAGGAGGCAGAGGCAGGCAGATCACTGTGAGATCAAGGCCAGCCTGGTCTACATAATGAGTTCCAGGCCAACTGGGGCTACAGGGAGACCGTGTCTCAAAAACAATCATATATATAGTCTAAAGAGAAAGTAGGGTGTCATTGTACTACATACAATGTTGTTATGAAAGGGTACAGAAGGTGTGTTCACTCTCATAGGCTTATTTGTCCTGTTTATTGGAGACATTTCTGGATTTTTAGAACCCTGTTCTTTAGGTTACAGGCCACTTTAATCCATCCTTTACTCACAAAGGGGTGACTTGCAAAAAACGACTCAGAAGAGAAGAGACAAGTGAAGCCATGGAATTAGAGTGCTCTATGAGTTGACCAAGACAGGCCTATTGGTGAGAGGAAGTTCATCGACTTCAGTGGGTAACAGTCTGACTAACCTCACCAAGATCCTTGCTTCATTCTGATACTGAAAGAAGAACCTAGAGAAACCCTCCAATGTGGTCATCGCTCCATTTTCCACATCACAGATTTTCCGTCAAGGTATACATCCCAATTGGGTATGGTGGCACGCATTCCCGGTGATCCCAGTGCTTGGGAGGCTGGGGAAGGAGTTGCTCATATATACACGTTTGGGGGGTCTGGTCACTTGGGATTGGATAGCCTAGCAGGGAGCTCATCCCTGGAGACCATCTCTCAGCATCCTGGAACTCTTCATCCAAGGGTGGGATCTTGAGAAATTTCTCCCATCCCTGTTGGTGTGTCAACTGCTATTGTCATTATGCAGATCTTGCTTAACCAACCACATTGTTGAACTTTCCTGGGCACAGCCTCCCTGTCATGTCTAGAAGATGTTATTTAGCAGCAGGCATCCTGCTCCTCTCGTTTTGACAATCTCTCTGTCCCCTCTTCTGTGATGCTCCTTTAGCCTTAGGTGTAGAGATTGTATTGCAGATGTATCAGTTGAGGCTAGACATCCCACAGTCATTTGTTATCTGCCTTTTGACCAATTGTGGCTCTGTGTAATTGTGTCCATCTGTTGCAAAAGAAGCTTCTTTGATGAGGGGTGAGAGCTATAACTATCTGTGTGTATATGGATAAGTGTTTAGAATACAGTTAGAAATTGGTAATAGATTGAGAGGGAATGGAGAGGACATGGAAGGAGTTGGAGGATGAGAGTAAGAGGTAGAAATCATGTAAATACAGTAATCATATATGAAATTGTTGATAGTCCAACCCTACCTTCAAGGCCTAATAACCACAACAATGACCCGCACAGCAAACTGTATTGGGGGAGCAGTGGCACTTTTATCTTGGGGATAATCAGCAGTTACTTAATTCAAATTAAAGCCCGTTCAATGGGAGGAAACTCATATGTGGTACTGGAAACCTAGCCAAATACACATAGCTGGAGAGGTCATAGATCTTAAAGAAAACCCCAAGCTGTCACATCCCTAGACAAATGTGATTTCTTATTGTGTGCTAAATATGGATCCGTATACCGCAGACAAGAATCCCAGTTGCAGATCATCAAAGAAGCTTCTTTTGCAACAGACAGAGATCATTATAGAGTTCCACAACTGGTCACACACAGAGATTGTCTGTGAATTGCCCTACTCTAAGTGACACATCTACGATGAAACCTCTACACCTAAGGCTCATGGAACACAGTGGTTCAAGGGGTAGAGAGATACTAATCCATCTCTCAACTCCCATAAATGAGGCTCCCTCATGCAACAGAGGGCCATCAACACAAAAGGACACAAATGGCCAAAGTGTAGCGAATATGAGTCTGCAGAATGCTGTTGGGTGAGGGAGAGTGGATCTTCTTTAGGGGCGCGATTCTGGATGGGCTAAATAGACTCAAGTGGATGAACTTGCACTGAGGGACATTAAGGTACAAATGCTTGGCTGGATAGGCCTTAACATGCATGGCAGACTTCATGAAATCTGGTGGGGGAGGGTAAGATGGTGTGGACTTGATTAAGATTCATTGCATGAAATGGACAAAAGCTCACTAAAAATGTACATTAAAAAAGAGTAATGCCACTGTTGCACATGTAGACATCTCATGTATGGCAAGTTAGTGTTGGAGTTCCTAGAATTCACTGCCGGTAAAGCCGTTGATACCCTTTCTCTCCAACTAGCCTGCCTACCACCTCCCAACACTTCGAAAGCTAGCCAGCAGGGAGATTTCTTTCTCAGCTCAATCTCAACTTGATTCCTTTATAACTTGTAACCAATGACTATAGTGTTTTTAGCACTGGAGTCTTACCATCTAGTTCTGGAGGGCAACCTGGCAGAAAGGCAAAGGGCCTATATGCTTGGGGGCCAACACTTCACACAGAGGTAAGTCAAACTTGGCACTGGGGTTCTAGCTTAGCATCTTGCTGCCCCTAAGAGCAGCATTACCCAGCCATATTGTGTAACCGCCTTCAAACTCTTTTATTTTATAATTTTCAATTAGGCTAGAAAATAGCAAGTCTCCGTATGGCCTTTTCATGCACATTACTCTTTCTTTTTTCTTGCCTCTCCTTCCCCATCCCTCTAAATTCACTGCTCTTCAAACATTTCCATCTGGTCCATAGTTTCATTTTACCACTGTTCTACGATCCCCGGTTCTCAAAGGCTCCCCCTCTGCAGCTCCTTTCCAGTTACAGGGCTTCCACCGGTGTGCCCACTAAACATATAAAAACAAAGAGCCAAAGCTAGAGAGAGAACGTGAGGTGTCTGACTTTCTGGTCTGGGCATCTCACTCATGTAAGTCTTTCTTTCCAGCAACACCATGAACAGCACTCAGAGTAAAGTGCTCACAACAGCCTCCAAGTGAGGAACCTCGGAGATGAGATACCAATGCTCAAGCTGGGTTGGGAAGTGTTGGGTGTGTGCGTCCTCTGAGGGAACTAGAACTGAACCCCCTAAAAAGGGATGCTGAGAAATGCTGAGTACACTGGGAAAAAGGGGAGGGGTAGTCCTCATCTTGGAAATGGAGCACGCAGACTGTGGGGTCGGTCTCATGCTGATGGTGTGGATCTCACATATGGGAGAGATCTCAAATATGGGAGAGAAAGAACCCAAGACAGATCATGTCTTTGTAACTCACCCTCTAAACTTTGTTGGTAAGCCCAAATAAATATTCTTACTTCCCAAACTCTAACTGAAGAGGAACATTGTGGTGGTTTAGTTAGAGCTGTGCTCTCACAGGTCTCTCGGAAAAATTTGGCATGACAGAGAGTGAATGGCATGCAGGCATGAAAGCTAATAAGCCCTTATTCCAGCAGGATTTGAGCCCCAGCAAAGAGGCAAGAACAGCTTTGAAGGTTGTCCCCAGGGAGATAAAGGTGAGTTCAACTAGAGCCATCAATGCCATCAAAGGTTTGGAACTCTCCATTGGAACATTGTTAGCTTACCAGTGAGCACACAACTAAAGACCAATGACTTCCTAATCTTTCAGAAACTATCAATAGTCAATAGTTCAGCCATCAAATGGTAGGGTCCTATGATCCCTTCCCACCATGATTCATTTTTTTTTGTTTGCTTTTTTGAGACGTGGTTTCCCTGTGGGGGCAGCTGGTTTGGAACTTGCTGTGTAGACCAGGCTGGCCTCAATCTCACAGAGATGTACCTGCCTCTGCCTCCCCAGTACTGGGATTAAAGGTGTGCGCCACCACACAGACCTATGATGATTCTTGTTAGGGTCAGTTTTAAGGCCAGGGCAGGTAAGCACAGCTTCTCTGAGTTCAGGCCCACAATGTCTATGTCAGGCATAGAAGATGGCACTTCATAGACCTTGCTCCTGTTTTCTGCTTCTTATTTCCTTTCTGCTCCTTTTTATGTGATGTTCTCTGAGCCACAAGATGGGTTGAGGACTCAATCACCATTTATTCTTAGGGCCTTGAGCAGCTGTGAAGGAGATACTGTTAGGGTTCCAAACAGCAGCAGCTTCCCCCCTCCCCAACAGGGACCTACAGACTTTGGAGCCCAAAAAAGGGAACTGAGCTGATAAGCACCTTGACCTTTGAAGTCAAGGGAAACAAACTCTGCTGAGAAGCAGCCTGCCTTTCCTCTGATCTCCAAAGACAAGATAAGCAGATTCTACCTGTTAACCAGAGATTTTAGAAGTTGTTTATCACAACAGCTTTT
>NW_008332816.1:1574144-1585034 GCF_000622305.1 Nannospalax galili
ACACCCTAATCCTACCTGCTTCCCCCTCCCTGATTCCACACCCTAAAGCCCCCATATGTAAAGTCCCAGCTCACAACCCATGAGCGGACATCTTTCATTTCCTGGACATCTTTCCCTTCCCTGACTTCCTTCCCTTCCCCCTTCCCCCTTCCCCCTTCTCCCTTCCCTTCCCTTCCCTTCCCTTCCCTTCCCTTCCCTTCCCTTCCCTTCCATCTTTCCCTTCCCTGACATCTTTCCCTTCCCTGAGGGAAAGGTGCCCCATGCAAAATAAAGCTGTATCCCGCTGAGAATTCTATCTGTGCCTCGGTCCATCCTCCATCCATCAGCTTGCTCTCGCCAACATTTTTACTTATCAGATACCATTTCTGTAAGAAGTGAATAGAGCCTTGAAGCAGTCCTAGTCAGAGACCTGGGGAAATGATAATGAGGCATCAAGGCAGTGAAATGCCTCTTCCTGCAGGGCTTCTGAACTGACAGTCATATGATAAATAGCACCAGCCTCAGAAGTCCACACCCTGCATGCCGGTCCCTCCAGCCAGGCACCATGTCTCCTTTTTATAACCTCAGATGTAGCTACTGGGAGGAAATGCCATGACCTTGACCTTCACAGGCCTGCTCTGTCTGGGTAAGATGTGACGAGGGACAGGAGACACTCTGGTGTGGGAGAGATCCTGATCCACAGTTCAGCACTGGTCCATCAGGAAACCCTGGGAGGCCCAGGAGGCTCAGAAGAAAAGATCTGCCTAGATTTCATAGGAAATTCTCTTCTAGGACTAAGTTTGGACCCCAGGACCTCAGTGCTGACACGTGAGTCCCTGACTGTCCCAAGTTGCTCCTAACTGGGGAAGAGTGTCTACTACTTGTCAGTATATATTGTGAGTAGCTGGTGTGGGCTGATATTGGAAACACCACAAAGGTCCTCGGGCTGTGGGTTGGCCTCTGAAGAGGGATGTCCTGGGACCCAGGTATTGAATTCCTTGCAGGAACTCTCCCCAAACCTAGCCTCAGGGTTGAGCCAAGCTCTGTGGTTTCCTGGGGGACACATGTGACCATCTTGTATAAGGGGACCTTGGAGTCCCATCAATACTGCCTCTATAAAGATTGACGCCCAGGTCTCTGGCACACACAGATCACATTGGAACCCGGAATCAATGCCTAATTTCCCATTTCATCCATTCAACGCCACCATGCAGGGCAGTAGCTCTGTGACTACCAGACCTCAGAGTCCAGTGAATCCATGGAGCTGGTGGTGACAGGTAAGAGGACAATGGAGGGTACCAGTCCCAGCCTCTGCCTTCAAGAAAGGGGTCATCCCTCAGGAGTGTCCCCCTATCACAACCTAACTCTGGTGACAATGTGTGAGGTATGTGCCCATTTAACACACTTCCTCCTTCCCTCTCAGGAGTCTGCTACAGTAAACCCATCCTGTCAGCACTTCCCAGCCCTATGGTGACCTCAAGAGAAAAAGTGACCCTCCAGTGTATTTCCCAGCAGGGATATGACAGACTCATTCTGTTCATGGAAGGAGAACAGGAACTCTTTTGGACCCTAGACTCACAGTACTTATATACTGGGCAATCTAAAGTCCTATTCCCTTTGGGCCCTGTAACTTCCAACCAGAGGTGGACATTCAAATGTTATGGTTATTACAGGAGCAACCCCCAGGTGTGGTAATATCCCAGTTATCTCCCAGAACTCCTGGTGTCAGGTGAGAAAACCAAAGTCTTTGCCTTTAAATGACATTTGACCTGACAGGTTTCCATTGGATGTCTTGGTGTGTGATGGGTGAAGGGGGGCAGGGATCCTGAGTCTATTGACACAGAGCATGGGACACAGTGGGACCCGCACCAAGGGATGACAGTGAGAGAAACCCTCAGATATCTAAGAGAGGGATGAGCCTCCATGTAGCTCCCCTGGTCCCTGTAATACTCAGGGATCAGTATTATCTTCAAGTGTGACCTTCAGTGTATCTGTGTTCAAACAGTCCCACCTCCTCATCTATTTTTTTGCAGGAACCCTCCATAAACCTACCATCTGGGCTGAGCCAGGCTCTGTTATCACCTCAGGGAGTCCTGCGACCATCTGGTATCAGGGGAGCATGGAAACCCATCTATGTATTCTGCGTAAAGTGGGAAGCCCAGAACCCTGGGACAGACAGAGTCCGTTGGAGTCTGGGTAGTTCTTCATTGCATCCATGACATAGCAGCATGCTGGGCAATGTCAGTTACTGTTACAGCCCTGCTGGCTGTGCAGAGCACAGTGATCCCTTCGAGCTGGTGCTCACAGATGAGAGGACACTCTGGGTTCTCCTCATGGGCTCTCCTCTCAGATAGGGTTCTGAGGTCCCTGATGTTCCAGTTACCGCTCATCCCTGAGGGGCAGTATGGGCCATGTGACCCCGTTTAACACACCCCCATCTTCTCTCCTAGGAGTCTTGAGCAAACCCAGCCAGTCTGTCAGCCTTACCCAGCCCCATGGTGACTGCTGGACAGAACATGACCCTCTGTTGTTCCTCACAGCTGGGATACGACAGATTCATTCTGTCCAAAGAAGGAGAACACAAGCTCTTCAAGTCCCTGGACTCACAGTATATATACCCTGGGCAGTCCCAGGCTCTGTTCCCTCTGAGCCTTGTGACTTCCAGGCACATGGGGATGTTCAGATGCTATGGCTACTACAAGAGAAACCCACAGGAGTGGCCAGAGCCAAGTGATGTCCTTCACATCTCATGTGAGGGAGCCCCATCATTGATCCAGCCATTTGTTGACACCCCAAAACTCTTTACCATGAGCCTTGCTCCCAGGGCCCTCTAGGTTAATATGTGTCTGAGGGGAGTTCCTGGCTCCTGAGCCAGAGTCCTAGAGTTTGAAAGGAGTTATACCTGCAGGGCAGGATGAAAGAAGGCACATTCTTGTCAGGAACTAGCTCCTCAAGAGACAGCCTGACTTCCCTACAGGGCTGTGCAGGAGTCCATACCTACTAACCCAGCAAAGCCCTATCCTGCCCCCTGGAGAGAATGTGACCCTCCAGTGCTGTTTTGACATGAGCTATGACAGATATAATCTGTTCAAGGGAGACCTCGCCCATAGCCCTGACTGACAGCTGTAGGTTGGCGTCTCACAGACCAACTATGTTCTGAGCACTGTGAGTGACTCCTACATTGACCAATTAAGGTGTACACATCCTCTTCTCCAAGTGATTGGCTCCCAGTGACTCATGGAAGTACTGACCATCGGCAAAGGAATTCAGAAGTTCTGGTCAAGGACCTAGAATCTTCAAAGCCCTACTGGGAGAGCCTAAATGAAGGTGATCACAAGAAGGAACAGACACAGGAAAAGGGCTGCAGTGGAAGGACACTCAGAACAAAAGCAGAGACCCAGGTCCTCAGAGACGGGCCATGAAGAGGTCTCAGCTCATTACAATGTAGGCAGCCCCTCGCCCATCCTTCTCTTTAGCACAGCTCCCTGCTGTCCCCTCCTCAGTGCCACCAGGACTTATGGAATCATCAGGAGAGGATGTGACCGTACTGTGCCCATCACAGAACCTGGTGGACACTTTACTTCTGGCCAAGGAGGGGCCATCCCAGCCTCCACTGCAACTAAGGTCAGACTCTAGAGCTTAGCTCATGAGGTTGGAACCTAGGACCTCATAGGGACCTACAGGTATTTCTGTTCTCAAAGCGCATTCTATACCTGTAGTTACAGACCAGTGCCCTTATGGAGTGCATGGTCATATAGAAGGGGCTAATTTATATTTAAGGTCTTTGAGTGCCTTATACATTCTAAGTAATTATGTATACGACAGAAAAGTTTTAGTTTGTGTATATTAATTTTACTTGATGTAAGGTTCACTCTTTCCAATTACTATACAGTCAATGCTTATATTCACTTATAATAGTTGTATCAATTACAGGATGGAAATTTTACATATTTTTAAAGATTTGTTATTGGCATATGCTCGCTATAGATAGTGGTGAACCTAATAAAGATATTTTTGTACGTGTTTACCTTGCAGTTTACCACGTTTATACAACCAACCTTCCCTTTTCTCTTCCAACCATTGATACTTGTTGCTTTTATTACATGCATATAAATGTAATGTATGTAATACATATGATTTTATGAACCAGCCTAAAATCCAGCATCCACAAATGAAAGATGTAATATTTGTCTTTTCGAGTCTGATTAATTTGGTTTCATAAAATGATGTTCAAGCCGAGCATGGTGGCTCACACCTTTAGTTCCAGCACTCGGGAGGCAGAGATAGGCAGAGCTCTGTGAGTTCAAGGCCAGCCTGGTCTACATAGCGTGTTCCAGGCCAGCTGGGGCTACAGGAAGACCCTGTCTCAAAAAGACAAACATAATAATAAAATAAAATAATAAAATAATGTTCAATGATATGTGTTTCCCTGAAAGCAAATTTTCCTGCACAACAATATTTCTTGCTTCAAATATATGTCTGTAATCACATAAATCATATGTGAACATATATATATATTTACACCTGTAATTCTTTTTAAAACATTTTATTTGTTATTTTTTATTTCATGTGCATGAGTGCTTTGCCTGCATGTATGTAAGTACACCCCTGTTGTGCAGAGCCTGCAGAGGTCAGAAGAAGGTGTCCAATTCCCTGGAACTGAGTTAAAGACTGTTGTTAGCCACCATGGGAGTGCTGGGACTTGAACCCTGGTCCTCTGCAAGAACAGCAAGTGTTCTTAACCACTGAGCAATCTCTCCAGCCCTGACATCTGTAGTTCTATACATTATATATTTTAAATATTCTATTTATTTTTATTTTATGTGTATGAGTGTATTTCTTAAGTGTATGTAAGTGTACCCATATCATGCAATGCCTATGGAAGTCAGAAGAGGGTGTTGGATCGTCTGGAACTGGAGTTATGGTGGTTGTTAGCCACCATGTGGGCATGGGGATTTGAACCCAGGTCCTCTGCAAGAGCAGCCAGGGCTCTTAAAAATGGAGCCATCACTCCAGTACCATATACATTGTATTTATATATATTTATAATTGTAAAAATTCATTTACATCAGTATTTCAATTGGTATCTTTTTGTTTTTTTGAGACAAGGTCTCCCTGTAGGCACTGCTGGTCTGGAATTCACTATGTAGACCAAGCTGGCCTCAATCTCACAGAGATTCCCCTGTCTCTGCCTCCCAAGTGCTGTGATTAAACATGCATACCACCACATCCAGCTTTCAACTGGTTTTTATTTACATGTTTATTATTTATCATTCTCTGCAGGTATGTATTATCATACACTAGACTAAATAATGTATGTATTGTGAGTGTATCTATTTGTCTTTGTGAGTTTCATTGTGGGTATTTTAGTGAATGAGCTAACAAATGGATGATGAAACATCATGGGTACTGGCTGGTGTGTCCTGAAGGAGAGGCAGTCCCAGAATGCCACTCCTTTCTTCTGATATTCAGGAGCCCCTGAGCAGCAGGCTTCACTCCTGGATCTTTGATCCTCAGATGGGAAATCAGGGAGAACCCATCTCCAGGGTAGAGAGCTTCTATCATCCTGCACCACAGACTGAGCAGAATCTACTGGAGGGCTTCAGTAGTTATGAACAGGGAGATTTTGCTTATCCTGAACTCCCAGGGCTCAGATACAAGGAGACTCAGACATAATTTCTGAAATCACATGGCAAAGTGGGGCTAAAGGATTCAGTAAGAAGACCAGAAGGAAGCCTGCTGCAGCAGGGCAAAGACTTTATTCCATATTTTCATGAAGTTATATGAGGAGAATAATGTACAGTTATAAAAAATAAATACAGGGAATAAGAAGATGAAGCCCACAGGAAAGGCTTAAGGACTTCTCACATCCTACTCCTCTTCTCTGATTCTCAGGAGCAACTGAGGACATCAGCCTGCCAGATCTCAAGTCAGGTGAGTGAGAATAATATCAGTTAGGGGGCTGGACACAGAGGGTCAAGTCTTGCCCAGGGGAAGCAGGTAGCCTAGGTGAACACCCAGTCACCTAGTACTTTGAATGACTTTGGTCTTCCCTCACCTCTTTGCCTACAACCACAGCCTCACAGCTCCAGGATCACACAGAGGAGAGTCTCATCAGGATGGGCGTGGCTGGCTTGATCCTTGTGGTTCTTGGGATTCCACTGTGGGAAACTCAGCACAGCCAGAGAAGGGCCCGAGGTACAGCCCAGAGGTGAACAGGAGAGAACTGTGTATGTTTCATGGTGGCAGAATCTGGGAAATAAATCCAAGAATCACAGGTCTTTCTGCTATAAGATATGGCACCAGGGGCTGCAGAGATGGTTCAGAGGAAGAGCACTGGCTTCTCTTGCAGGGGCTCCAGATTCCGTTCCCAGCACCCACATGGCAGCTAACAACTGTCCTCAACTCCAGTTCCAGGGGATCTGACACCCTCTCTGTCCACCCTTCTCCCTAGGCATTGCATGACACTGATGCCCTTACTTACATGCAGGAAATAGACTCATACATGTAAAATAAAACTAAGTAATTAATTGAAAGTAAAATATAACAAAAAGGTCTGGCTCCTGTGTTGTCAAAAAATCTCCAGGGAGCTATCTGTTTGGGGATGAGAACTCTTGCCTCACCTTGCTGTGGAATTTTGCTGATTGTCCTCACTCCATGACACGAGGGACCATCCTGTCCCATCAGCTGAGTTTGGGTCCCTCTGTGCATCATCTGTTTTCCCTCACATTCAAGTAAAATTCTCCTTTAATATAAATCACCATATTCCTTTATGTGCGGTATGAACCTTTTTGCCGTTTTTACTAACAACATTGAACCTGCCTCAGTAACAAATATAATGAGAAAATTTTAGATTCCAGAATTACAAATTCAAATGGTCCCCCAACATTCTCCATGGAGATCTCAAACTTTTTAGTTTTTATCATGGTTTCTCCTAAAATTAAAGGCTTTTCATAAATACCGTCTGGTGGGACACTGTTCACATGGATTTAAAACTATCGTTTTCCTCTTTTAAAAATGTTGTGTTATAAAATATGATTAAGATATATAAAATACAAAAAATTAATAAAGTATATATTGAAGTGTTTTATTTAAACAAATTTTTGAATTTTAAAATTTTATGTGTATGAGTGTCTCACCTTCATGTTTGTAGGTGCATCATGTGCATGCAGTTCCCACAGAGGCCAGAAGAAGGCATTGGGTCACTTGGAGCTGGAGTTATAGGTTGTTTTTCAGCCACTGTGTGGGTGCTGGGGACTGAACCTTGGTTCTCTGTAAGAGCAACCAGTACTTTTAACCACTGAGTCATCTCTCCAGCTCTTAAAATTTTTTATTGATTACAGAATTTCATACAATAAATGTTAATTACATTCCTACCCCTCTCTCTCCGGCCCCTCCCCACTACTCCATTTCATGTTCTCCATTAAAGGATACCCCCTTAAAAAAGATCTACTCTCCCTCACCCTTATCTATCCTTTATTCATTTAATTTTTGTTTTATTATTTTTGTTGTTTTTTTGCCAATTTCATGAAATATATATATATTTTAAAATATTTTATTTATTATTTTTATTTTATGTGTATGAGTATTGCCTGCATGTATGTGAATGCACCCATGTCAAAGAGGGCTTCAGATTCCCCTGGAACTGGAGTTAAGGATGATTCGTAGCTGCCATGTGGGTGCTGGGAATGGAACCTGAGTCCTCTGCAAGAGCAGTCAGTGCTTGTATCTGCTGAACCATCTCTCCAGCCCCACAATATATATTTTTATTTAGTTTTTGTGCATCTCATATGATAAATCTTAATCAAATTTAAATGCCTTTCCCCATCTGCATCCCCTCCCACAGCCCCCTTGTTTCCAGAGTTTCTCTCTGGGTCTCTTGTGCTATCAGGCAAACCATATAACATGTCTTTATATGCATTTATTATTATCTTGTTGGGGGGAGGGGAGTTACTTACAAAGAAATGAGCACCCAGTGCCTAGCTCCACTCCATTCAGCTCCATGCGCACCATGGCTCAGAGCCCGCCCTATCAGATCATTTTCATGACACACCCATAGTCACCACTAGCTTTCGCCCATGCCTCAGGGGCCAGGGGTCTCGCCCCAGGTCCGTAAGTGCCAGGCCATTCTCCTTGAGTACGACTGGCTGCCGCGTGCTCCCCACACCTGCCGGTGCGTTCTTGGTGGCTCAAGGCTCCAGTCCCAAGATGGCGCCACAAGCCCCTCCTTCTGTGGCTAACTCTTCACAGTCAATTCTCTGCATCAGGCCCTGCCCTTGGAGGAATCAAAACCCCTGGGGAACATACCCCTTCACTGGATTTCATGCATTCTATCATATATGTTAAGTCTTATCTGGTCAAGCATTTGTACCCAGATGTACCTCAGTGCAAGTTCATCCACTGGAGTCTAGTCAGCCTATCTAGAGTCACTCCCTTAAAGAAGATCTACTCTCCCTCACCCAGCAGTAATCAGTTGCCAATAATTCCTTGGTTAGGGTTGGTGTCTGTTGCCAATTTCCTCAATTCTATGCTGGATTGAGTTGGCATGGGTCTTGTGCATGCTGTCACTACTGTTTCAAGTTTATATTGAGCAAGTTTCCAGAGGTCTGAAAGCCTAAGTTTCCATATGTTCATGCAGTGACCCTGGATCTTACAATCTTGGGTATAACAGTGAGTCATTAGGGGTCAGTTTAATACTTTGTCTATTTAGAAGAATACTAGTAATTAAGATCTCCCTTCCAGATGGCCTATTATCCATCTAGCCACAGATTCCTCAGCCTGATATCAGTGTCAGGCATGGGCTCCATCTTGTGTAAATACAAGTGGAAGTGGTTGGTTATGCCCATAACATTCATACCACTGTTGCACTAGTGGGTGTATCTTGCCAGGCCAGTGGTTGCAACTCAGATGATTCACAGCTAGGTAAGGTTGATGATTACTTCTCTTTCAGTCAAATATAAAGCAGCTTCCAGCACTATGAAATCCAGCCAGTAAAGATAGAACTTTGAAGTCAGTGTCAGCTTGATTTCTCATCGTATATACATACAGCTCATGTATGTAATGTTTTCAGCAATAGGTTCTGGTGTGTCATCCAGAGCAGAGGTAATGACAAGTATTGTTTGAGGGTCTGTGGGACCTCCGATCAACAGCTTCAAGAAATGGAATCCATTCCTGAGCTTTTTCTTTGCTGGCCTATGGTGTTTAGTAGGGGTGATATCCTCCTATTATAGTGTAAATTCATTTAATCACATTTTATATTGTATACACATATAAATTAAGAAGGTTCTATAGTGGTAGATTTCTATGTGACTTTTTCTAAAGCCCTTTGGTGTTAGTTATCCCTTCCCATACTCCTTCTTCTGCCCTGCCCTCCTATTCCCCACCCACTGTAATCCTTCCTATCATTTTATTCACCTCCCCGCTTTATATCACTGAATTCTATCTCTCCTCCCATGAAATCTCCCCCACGACTGTGTACTAGTTTCCTGACCTCTCTGGATTTTCCAGTATAAACATACATATCTAAGAATTCAAAGCCAGCATCCGCTTACAAGAGAGAATATGTGATGCTTGTCTTTCTGTGTCTGGTTTATGTCACTCAGGATCCTTGTGCCCAGTTCCTTCATGATTTCTTTTTTCTTAAGAGCTGAATAATATTCCATGAGTAAATATACCACACTTTCTCATTATCCATTCATCAGTTGATGGACATCTAGTTTGCTTTTATTTTCTGACTATTGTGAAAAGAGCAGTAATGAACATGGATGAACCGGTATCTCTGTAGAAGGCTACAGACTCCTTTTGGTATATGCTCAAGAGCGGTATGGCTGGATAGCATGGGAGATCTGTTTACTTCTAGAGGAATCACCGTACTGATTTCCACAGTGGTTGCACCAGCTTACCTTTCTGCCTTCAGTGGGAAAAAACAGTTAAAAAGTTAAAAAATAGTTAAAAAAGTAAACAGTTCCCCTTTCCCCATGCACTCGCTGGCATCTCTTGTTTGTTTTTGGATCTTAGTCATTCTGACTAGAGTAAGATGAAACCTCAAAGTAGTTTTAATTTGCATTTTCCTGAGGCCTAAGAATATTGAACATTTAAAATAATTGAGCAATTTGCATTTCATCTTCCGAGAACTCTTGTTCAGCTTATTTCCTTAGTTTTAACTTATGTTTAGTTTTTTAGTTCTTTGTATTTTCTAGGTATTAACCGTCTGTCAGATGTATGGCTGGTAAAGAACTTCTTCCCATCCCGTTGGTTGCCTGTTCACTTCAACAGTGGTGTCATTTGAAGTACAGGAGCTTTCAGATTCATGAGGCCCCAAAGGCTTCTGAATTCTATTACAAAAATATCAATTTCCTAAAACATAGTTCATATGTGTATAATTTAATGATTACTGTCTATAACCCCCTTAAGGAAAATGTCATGAAACCAATAAAATATCACATATTTTAAGTACAGAAGTGATACACAAAAATAATGCATTTTTTAAAAATTTCAAATTCCACTGTCTGTGGTTTGTTTCCAGTTTGACAGTGTCATTTATAGAACATGCTGGGTGTTTTCTCCAGTTGTGCTTGTGGCTCCTTTGTTAAAAGTCAGGTGGCTGAGATTGTGTGGACGTAAGTCTGGGTCCTCAATTCTAGTCCAATGATCAGTGTGTCTGCTTTTTTAAAAATAAAAATCTTTATTTATTTATTTATTTAAAATTTTTTAATAACTACATGATTAGAGGAAGCATTTCACTACAGCTTTAACACATTCAGTAACACACTCCAGAGCAAAAGTACATCTCTTTCACAAGTGGCTGCAAGTTTCTAGGTTCACAGGACCTTTAAAAAAAGATCTCCATTTCATTTTAGAATACACACACACACACACACACAAAATCAACAAATTTTAAAAAATGTATTA
>NW_008332816.1:1585241-1590050 GCF_000622305.1 Nannospalax galili
GTTCTGCAGTGTGTCTGTTTTGATGACAGTAATGTGCTGTTTTTATTATGATTTGAAATTAGGGATAGTAATTTTTTTATTGTTTAAGATTATTTTGTCTATCTTGGGTTTAAGGTACTTCTATGTGAAATTTGAAAGTAGTTTTTTTTTTCAGTTTCCTGAAGAATTGTGTTGGAATTAAAAAGTATTTTTGTTGATTCTTTGAAATTTTAATAAATTGATCTTTGATCATTTAATGGGTGTTACATTTAATCTGTAGAGCTTTTGGTAGGTCAGCCATTTTCATAGTATTAATCTGACAGACCCATGAACATGAGACGTCTTTCCATCCTCTGGCCTCTTCTTCAATTTCTATTTTGAATGTCTTAATTTTTTATTATACAAGCCTTTCACTTCCTTTGCTAGATTTATTCCAAAATAATTTAGGCTATTGTAAGTGGGTTCATGTCCCTGGCTTCTTTCTCGTTGTGTTTGCTGTTAGTACATAGGAAAACTACTGATTTTGTGTCTCATTTTTATTTCCTGCTACTTTGTTGAATGTATTTATCAGGTCTAGGAGTTTTCTGTTGGAGTCTTCAGGGTCCTTTATGTATAGAGTTATATCATCTGCAAATAAGGATAATTTGACTTTGTCCTTTCTGGTTTCTGTCCCCTTTATCTCTTTCACTTGTCTTGTTGCTCTATCAAGACTTTAAGCACTATATTGAACAGTTATGGAGAGGATATCCTCTTCTTATTTCTGATGTTAGCAGAACTGCTTTGAGGTTTTTTTTTACATTTTGCATGATATTGGTTGAGGGCTTCTATGTTGCTTTATTATGTTCAAAGATGGCTCCTGTATCTCTAGATTTTCTATAACTTTTATAATGAAGTAATTTTGGATTTTGTCGAAGGCCTTTTCAGTGTCTAATGAGATAATATTGTGTTTTTTGTTTTAGAAGCTCTTTATGTGGTAGGTTACATTTGTTGGTTTATATATGTGGAAGCATCCTTACATCTCTGGAATGACAACAACTTGAATGTGATGGGTGATCTTTTGAGGTACATTTCCATTAGCAGGACATGTTGGCATTTGATAGCTGCTAAGAAATGAAGAGTCAGTTTTCTTTAAGAGTGTGGTGCTGAGTGGTGGAGCAACCTCCAGAGGATGGAGCTACAACCAAATGTCTTTAGGAAACACAAGTTAGACTCCATAGGCCCTTAAAAATAATATATAACCTAAAGTATGGAGGATAGAAAGGTGCTGGTGGACATGAGAGGAGATGGGAAGGGGTGTGAATAGGATCAAAACACATTGTATGAAATTCTCAAAGAACCAATAAAACTATTAAAAAGTAAAGATTAAAGAAATGGCCCCAAATGAAAGTAAAATAAAAATAATTACAAAAGGTTAAACTGGAAATATGGACAAAGATGTGAATCAGTTTTGGTAACTAATGGTGAAATTTCAAGTTGAGGGTATTTACAGAAAAAAAGTGTGCCAATTTTTTATTCTAATAAAAAGGAAGAAATTGTATTCTTTCATCCATGAGTGGAATGTTTTCTGGGTGTTTATAAGGTCCATTGATTTATGGTGTCATTTAACTCCAGGGTTTCTCTATTTAGTTTTTGTCTACTTGACCTATTAGTGACAGTGGGGTATTGAAATCACCCACTATCACTGTGTTGGCATCAATGTGTGATTTTAGATCTAATAAAGTTTCTTTTTTTAAATGAAATTGGGTGTCCCTGTGGGGGAGACATATGTGTTTAGGATTGCAATATCTTCTTGGTGGATTTTTCCCTTTAATGAGTATGAAGTGCCCTTTCCTGTCACTTCCGATTAGTTTGTTTGAAGTCTGTTTTGTTGGATATTAGAAAAGATAAACCTGTTTGTTTCTTATTCTGTTGCTGAGAATAAGGTTTTACATCTTTTTACCATAGGTCGTATTGATCATTGTGGTGAGGTATGTTTCTTGGAGGCAGCAAATCAATGGATTCCCTTTTTAAATAAATTCAGTTAGTATGTGTCTTTTTACTGGGTAGCTGAGACCTTTAATATTGCGAGTCACTTTTGATTAATGTTTATTAATTCCTGTTATGTTTGTATTTTAGTACCCTTTTCTTAGACCTCTTTTGCATGAGTGTTCTAGGATTATTTATTCTTCGTGGCCTTTTGAGACTGTTTCATCTGCTCTTCTGACCAAAGTCTTCCATCAAGTATTGTTTTTGAAGCTGGTTTCATTGCATAAATTCCTTAAATTTGTCTTAAATAATGGAAGTTTTTCTTTCTTCTTCAATTGCAACTGATAATTTTGTTAGGTATAGTAGTCTTGGCTGAAATCTGTGTTTTGTTGTGACATGGGTCCAAACACTTTTGGCTTTCATAGTCTCCATTGAAAATTCAGCTGTTATTCAGATGGGCCTGCCTTTATATGTGACTTGATCTCTCCCCCCCTCCTCTCTTTCTCTCTCTCCTCTCTCTCTAGCTTTTAATATCTTTTCTTTGTTCTTTATGTCTATATGTCTACTGTTTGGGTCATTATATGACATGAGAAGTTTCTCTTCTGGTCCCTCCCGTCTATTTGATGTTCTGTTGCCTCTTGTACCTTGATAGGAATCTCTTTCCCTAGATTTGGGAAGTTTTCTTTTATAATTTTCTTAAAAATATTTTCTGTGCCTTTGACCTGAGTTTCTTGTCTTTCGTCAGTGCCTGTGATTCATTGTTTTGAACATGAATGAACATGAACAGTGTCCCAGAGGTTTTGCATATGCCAATCCTGGGTTATTTTAAATTAGACATTTTCTTTGATTGAAAAAACCAATTCCCCAAACTTGTCTTCAGGATATGATATTCCCACTTCCATCTCCCCTTCTTCATTTTTGCCCTTATTCTCTAAGCTTTTTGTTTGAGTTCCTGAGGGATTTTTTTGTTTTTTTTTAAATAAATAATTTATTGAGAATTTCATGCATGCATATAAGATGTTTTGATCAAATCCATGCCCATTCTTTCCCTTCAACTCCTCCCATATCTCTCCATCACTTTCCTCTGATAACTTCATGTATTCTTTCTTCTTCTTTGATTTATTTATTTTTATGGGGCTTTTGGCTACTCTAACTTGCCCCCTTTGAAGAGGTAATCCTACAATCTTTTAAGGATTAGAAAAATGCTCCCAAATATTTTGGACATTTGTGGCCTTTGGAATGGAGTATGTTGCTAAAAGGCCAAGGACATTGTGAGTTTTTAGCTAAGAAACTGGCTACTTTTCTTTGGGGTCTTTTGACCATAACTGCCTAGCCAATTCCTACCTCCTATTTTTATCAGACCATCCTCTGAAGAGATTGCCCTAATTACCAATAGGGAGTCTGGACGCAGACTGTTCTGGCTTCATCCACGCTGAACAGGGATGCAGGGTGAGGCAATTGGAGTACCCCTTCAGTGGGTCTGTCTAAAAGACTCCCAAATTGGATAACTTTTATATCTAGGGGGAAAAGAAAGTCCTTGAATTGTGAATAGGAGATGTGAAGGAGAAGTAAAGGCAAGAGTAATTAACATTACAAGTTCTAGACAGGGAACTAGAAAAAAAGTCAGGACAGGGCAATTTTCAGATGTTCATATAAGAGTCCATTGGAGTTTCTTGACAAGGGCTTCCAAAAGCATCCCTCTGTTGGGTTCTTCCTCAGCTCCTCATTTTTCTTTTGTCTGCCAAGTCTGGACTCAAGAGTGATGGATTCAGGATTTGCTTTCAGGCATTTTGATAGCTGTTGGAATGGTTAGAATCAGTGTCAGTTCCCTCTAAAAGGCTTCTAGATTTGGGGAGAAAACAAATTTGGCCATCATTTTAGAACAATAACAGGTTGTCTCCCTTACCTATAGGTGGGCAGTAGAGTATTGCAGACCAAGATTTGAAATCTTACATCTGAGGAGCTCTGTCAGATTCAGAATAAAATCATCAATGACAAATAATTGTCTAAACAACTTTTTATATGGACTTAATCCTAATCTCTGAAAAGCCTAATCCTTCAAAGAAATATACTGATAACTTTACTCTTTGGTTATACTTCCCTTTTGGGTGTTTAAGATAATACAGCTGGCCCAAATAAATCAATTTATTTTTACACTTAAGGTCATTTGAGGATCTGTTCCTTAGGGGTCACATGGGCTTGGGTGGAGTTCCTGGCTCCTTTCTTTTACCAGTTCCATCTATGTGGAGATAAGTCAAAGGTCCTGCCTGACCATGTCTGGCTTCACTTGGGAACATGAATGAGATACTTCCTCTGAGTTGATCCACCTCTTTGTAGACTGGACACTGGTTCAAGTCCATTTCGTGGGGTCTCCATGTCCTCCCTGAACAAGAGGACAGGTGACTCACCACAGTTACAGGGTGTTTTGAAAGATGTTCCATCGTCCCCTGGAGCTTAGTCAACCTTGGAGGGCAAGGGGCAAAAACTGTCCTTCATGTCTGTCTGACCAAATTATTATAGTATGGCTGTTAGGCATCCCGGAAGGTTAGTTCCACCAGTCTGGTACTTTTAATTACCATGTGCTATGTAGATAAAGCTTGGGATAGAGCAAACATTCTCAGATAAATCTTGAGTAGACACGTATTATATTCCTTGAGCTAGCAGTATGTATAATTTGTCAGTAGGCTGTTTGATTAATATGGTTCCCTCTGTTATTTTACAACTAGCTAGGCATTATCTCTCACATTGTCTACACTTCTACCACAGTTTCCCCTTTTAAAGTGTCCCCATTTCTCCCATTTCTCCCTTAATAATACCCTTCTCCTACGGTCCCACCTCTCTTGAGCTCCTTCTTTCCCTTTATCC
>NW_008332816.1:1590885-1593764 GCF_000622305.1 Nannospalax galili
CATTTTTAGATCCATCCATTTACTTGCAAATTTCATGATTTCATCTTTCTTTGAGGCTGAATAGAACTCCACTGTGTAAATATGCCACATTCTTGTTAACCACTTCTTAGTTGAGTTGAGGGGCACTTAGGTTGCTTCCATCTTTTAGCTATTGTGAAAAGAGCATCGACAAACATGGTTGTACAAGTGTCTCTACAATAGGATGAGTCCTTTGGGTATATGCCAAGGAGTGGTATCACTGGATAATGTGGTAGGTTTATTTTTAGCTTTTAAGAGTTTTCCACACTGTTTTCCACAGGGGTTGCACGAATTTGCAATCCCACCGACAGTGAATGAGTATTCCCCTTTCTCCACATCCTCGCCAGCATTTGGTATCATTTGTTTTCTTGATCCTAGCCATTCTGATTGGGGTAAGGTGATACCTTAGGGTGGTTTTAATTTGCATTTTCCTAAGGTATAACGATGTTGAACACTTTTTTAGATGTTTCTTAGCCATCTTTATTTCTTCCTTTGAGAACTCTCTGTTTAGCTCTTTAGCCCATCTTTTAATTGGGTCATATTGTTTCTTCCTTCTTTGTTTTTTGAGTTATGTATTCTGGATTTTAAACCTCTGTCAGATGTGTCACTGGTGAAGATTTTTTTCCCATTCTGTGGGTTTTTGCTTCACTTTTTTGATTGTTTCTTTTGCTGTACAGAAGGTTTTTAGTTTAATGAGGTCCCACTTGTTGATTGCTGACCTTAATTCTTGAGAAACTTCTGTCCAGTTTAGGAAATCCTTTCCTACACCTATATCCCGTAAGTTACTGCCAATATTTTCTTCTAATAGCTTCAGGGTTTTCAGTCTCACATTAAGGTCTTTGATCCACTTGGAGTTGACTTTTGTGCAAGGTGAAAGATAAGGATCTGGTTTCATTCTTCTACAGGTGGAGATCCAGTTTTGCCAGCAGCATATGTTGAAGATGCTGTCTTTCCTCCATTGTGTGTTCTTGGCACCTTTATCAAATGTCAGGTGGCTGAAATTGCATGTACGTGGGTTTGGACCTTCAATGATGTTCCATTGATATATGTGTCTATTTTTGTGTTAGTATCATGCTGTTTTTATGACTGTGGCTCTATAGTATACTTTGAGATCTGGTATAGTAATCCCCCCAGTGTTGCTCTTTGTGCTCAGTGTTGCTTTGGCTATCTGTGGTATTTTGTGCCTCCATATGAATTTAAGTATGGATTTTTCTAATTCTGTGAAGTATATAATGGGGATTTTGATTGGCATTGCATTTAATCTATATATTTCTTTTGGTAGGATGGTCATTTTAATAATATTAATTAATTCTTCTGAGCCTGGGAGGTTCTTCCATCCCCTGGTGTCTTCCTCAATCTCTTTAATTATTTAAAAAAAATTCATTGTAGAAATCTTTGATGTCTTTGGTCAGATTTATTCCAAGATATTTTATTTTTTTTTTACAATTGTGGATGGGAGCATTTCCCTGTATTCTTTCTCCAATTGCTTGTTATTGGTATATAGAAAGGCTACTGATTCTTGTATGTTGATTTTGTAACCTGCCACATTACTGAACGTGTTAATAATTTCTAGAAGTTTTCTGGTGTAATTTTTGGTGTTCCGAGGTGGAATTTCTGGCATGTGTGAGATACTACGTCATCTGGAGAAGGGAGCTAATTTGATGTCTTCTTTTCCAATGATTACTTCTTTAATTTCCTTCTCTTACTATCTTGCACGAGTTTCAAGCACTATGGTAAAAAGGAGTGGAGATAGTGGGCAGCCTTGTCTGGTTCCTGATTTCAATGGGAATGCTTCCAGTTTTTCTCCATTTAGAATGATGTTGGATGTGGGTTTGTTGTATATGGCTTTAATTATGTTGAGGTATGTTCCCTCCAGTCAAATTCCCTCTAGGACTTTGAACATAAATCCACGCTGAATTTTTTCAAAAGCTTTTTCTGCATCTATTGAGATGACAATGTGGTTTTTGTCTTTGAGTCCATTTATATGACTAATGATGTTTATTGACTTGAGTATATTGAACCATCCCTGCATCTCTGTGATAAGGTCTTCTTGATTGTAGTGAATGACCTTTTTGATGTATGTCTGTATGAGTTTTGCAAGTATTTTGTTGAGAATTTTTGCATCTATGTTCATTAAAGATATGGGTCTATAGTTTTCTTTGTTGGTTGTGTCTTTACTGGGTTTGGGTATTAGAGTGATGCTGGCTTCATAGAAGGGATTTGGGAGTTCTCCCTCTGTTTCTATTGTTTTGAATAATTTAAGTAGTATGGTTGGAGATCTTCTTTAAATGTCTGGTAGAGTTCTGCTTTAAATCCATCTGGACTTTTATTAGTTGGGAGGCTTTGTATTATTTTTTTTCAATTTCCTTATATGTTATTGGTCTGTTTAAATTGTTGATCTCATCTTGGTTTAACTTTCGTGGTTCCCATGATTTTAGATATCCATCCATTTGTTTTAGGTTTTCAAATTTAGTAGCATACACGTTTTTAAAATATTCCCTTGTAATATTTTAAAAGATCCCTTAGATCTTTTGGGTGTCTGTTGTGATGTTTCTCCTTTCACCTCTGATTTTGTTTGATTTGGATTTGCTCTTTCTTTCTTTTGGTTAACTGGGCTAAGGGTGTGTCTATCTTGTTTAGCTTTTCAAAGAAATAGCTCTTAGATTTATTGATTCTTTGTATTGTTTTCTTTGTTTCTATTTCATTAATTTCAGCTCTGGTTTCTTTCATTTTTTCTTTTCTGCTGGGTTTGGGTTTCATTTGTTCTTGCCTTTCCAGTGTCTTGAGCTGCAGTGTTAGGTCATTTATTTGGGCTCTTTCTGATTTTTTAATGTAGGCACTTAGAGCTATAAAGTTCCCTT
>NW_008332816.1:1593888-1594647 GCF_000622305.1 Nannospalax galili
TCTTTTCCAATTAGTACTCCTTTAATTTCCTTCTCCTGTCTTATTGCTCTAGCAAGAGTTTCAAGCACTGTGTTGGAATAATTTCAGTATTTTTGTATTTGTTGAGGTTTGTTTTATGGCCTAGTATGTACGCAGTTTTTGAAAAAGTTCCATGAGGTGCTAAGTAAAACGTGTATTCTTTGTTGAGTGGAATAATCAACAGATGTCTGTTAGGTCCATTTGATGTATGGTGTCATTTAATTCAGACATCTCTCTGTTTATTCTTTGTCCAGTTGACCTGTCTAATAGAGAAAGTGGGGTTTTGACGTCCCCTATTACTGAGTTGGGATTAATCTGTGTCTTAAAGTCCTGTAGTGTTTTTATGAATATGGGTGTACCAGAGTTTGGTGCATATATGTTGAGGATTGTAATATCTTCTTTGTTAACTGTTCTTTTAATCAGAATGAAGTGACCCTCCTTATCTCTTCTGACTAGTTTTACTTTGAAGTCTATTTTGTCAGATATTAGAATTGCAATGCCTGCTTGTTTCTTAGTGCCATTTGCTTGGAATATTCTTTTCCATCCTTTCACCTTAAGGTAGTGTCTGTCCTTGAAAGTGAGATGAGCTTCTTGCAGACAACAAAAAGATGAGTTTTGTTTCTCAATCCATTCAACTAGTCTGTGTCTTTTGACTGGGGAGTTCAGTTCATTGATATTTAAAGTTATTAATGAAAGATGGGTACTGATTCCTGTCATTTTTATTTCTGTTCACATTCTGAT
>NW_008332816.1:1594682-1594952 GCF_000622305.1 Nannospalax galili
TGTGCACCACCACACCCTGAAACCTGTGTCTTTTGACTGAGGAGTTCAGCTCATTGATATTTAAAGTTATTATTGAAAGGTGTGTATTGGGTGCCATCATTTTGATTGTTGTTTGTTACTCTCTCTGCTCTCTGTATTGTTTCAAGTGATCTGTGCTGGCGTCTATTGTCATGTAGACCTGGAAATACCTTGGTTCAGGTTTTCTGGCTTTCATAGTTTGCACTGATAAGTCAGCTGTAATTCTGATGGGATTTCCTTTCTATGTGGCTT
>NW_008332816.1:1595288-1602861 GCF_000622305.1 Nannospalax galili
GAGTTAGCCGGTGGTGCAGGCCCAGGGAAGCAGAGAGGGGTGAGGGTGGGGCCAGGACCAGAAGTGGTGCTCCTGGAGCCCGAGAAAGGGACCGTGTTGGTCTGGGTGAGAAGGATCAGGAAGCAGTATTGGTTCTCCAGGTGTCTGGGGCCCCAAGACTAGGAAGTTTTCTATCTCTTTTGTGAATTCATTCAGAAGTTTATCCCTTTCTTCCTTTATTTCTTTGATTTGTTCGTTTGTGTGTTCTTTAAATTCATTGAATTCCTTGATCATATTTGTGATTGTTCTTTTAAATTTGGTTTCCTGGGTTATCTCTAGGAGATTTTCCTTGTAGAATTCTTCTACAGGATTGGTAGCGTTTGGTGGGGACATAGTGTTTTGGCTTTCCATTTTATTATTCTTTCATTGTGATTTTGGCATGTGAATTTCTTTTGTTGTTTATGATTTTGATATGAGAATTAAGTTGAAGTATGCTTATATTTGTATTATTGGGATGCCTAGATTCTTTCTTTATTGGTTATGTAAAGCTGGTTGGTACAGGGTTCAGGTTCTCTCAGGTTTAATTTGGAGGGAACTGATGGCTTCATACCAGCTATTCAGGAGTACCCATAGAAGCTCAATTTGGTTTCCAGTCAGGTACACTCAGGTTTCCTTCACCACATGGAAGCAAGATTAGGGTGCTCTCTCTCAGGAAGTTCCCTGTGTTCTCAGTCCCTATACCAGTGGGAGGACAGAGGGAAGTCAGAACTCAGCACTCTGGTGGTCTGCTGAGATCAGAGCCGTTACACTAATGGAGATTGAAACCCACCCTATCAGGGTGTTAGGATCTCAGCCTTAGCCTACCAAAGCCAGATCTTTGCTGGGGCCTTGGGAGGAGCCTCACAAAATCCCAAGTTGGGGGATGGGTGTGACACAATTAGGGGAAAGCTACCAGATCTGGGGCCACCAAGGCCCTCGGTTGGGCAGAGGAAGGTGTGAGAAAGGGGGTTCAAAACAGCTGGTCTGAGAAAGCCCCCAGAGACACACAAGGGTCCTGACAGAGATGAAATGGCAGATTACGGGGAGATATGTGAAAGGAAACTCCCCATGGCAGGTCTGGGAAAGCTCTGGGATTTGGGGGTGTGCATAGGTGCTAGCAGAGCTGAAGCAATGGGGTATAAGGAGACGTGGGAAAGAAAATTCACCATGGAGCGTCTGGTAATCTTCCAGATCTGGGGGCTCAGAAGAGTTCTAGCAGAGCTGAGATGGTAGAGCACAAGGAGGTCCAGGAAATCGAGTGAAATGCAGCCCTCAGGGGCACAGAGGAGTACAGGCAGAGCTGAGACATATGGGAAAGGAAACGCATCACTGCAGGTCTGGGAAAGCTCCCAGATCTGAGGGTGTTCAAGGGTTCTAGCAGAGCTGACGTGGCGGGGCTTGGGTAGGTGTGGATAAGCTGTAAATACCATTTTCTTAAGACATGATTTGTGACATTTTCTGATTACTGTATAAAATCATTTCATAGTCACTTTCATGATATCAACGTCTTATCATTTGTATGGTTTAGAAATGACACATACACTCACCTATCTAATTTCAGTTGGCATGGTCCTTTGCTGTTCTATACAAAAGAAACTGATGTGTACATTATCCATTATTGCAGAATATTGTTATAATCCTTTAGCAGTTCCATGAAGTTATATTTGTAAAATAATTCATAGTATTTACAATCAAATTATCTGGACAATCAAGTTATCTGGAAACAATAAAAGTTAAAGTTCTTTCTTAAAGTGTGTCTCTTTCATTTAACTTACTGGCATTACTCTTTATTAGTTAGAACTTCAAGTGGAATGGTGAAAGTGCACAGACATTGCTCACTTATTCCTGATTTAATGGAAAATTCCTGGTTATACATTACTAAATATGATGTTGATTTCAGTCTTACTTGTATATGACCTTATTCATGTGGGAAGTTCTTGACTCCTAATTCATTGTGTGTCCATCATGAGTGGGTGAGATTATGTGTATGAGTATACTGTCTGCATGTATGTAAGTCTTCCCAAGTGTGCAATGCCTGAAGGGGTCAGAGAGGGCATAAGATCCCCTAAGACTGGAGTTATAGACGGTTATTAGCCACTATGTGGGTGCTGGGAAATGAACCCAGGTCTTCCGCAAGAACAGCCAGTGCTCTTAACTGATGAGCTATCTCTCCAGCCTCAAACCAGATTTATTTAACTGGGTAAATCCTGCATAGTCACATTGTATAAATCTTCTTACATATAACTGGATTAAATCTGCATGATTAATAAGATAAAATATTCTGATAAATACACAGTAAGGCAATTTCTTCATTGAGAAAACACCATAGAATGTACTTACACAAAGTCATATAGGCACACTTACACATGATATGATCTTATGGAACGACCATCATATGTGTGGTCTGTCCTTCCCTGGAATTTCAGTATATGTAGCACAATAGTCTGTCAAGTGATTTGCTTCTATGTTTATAACAGATATTGGTTTGCAATTTGTTTCTGTATACAGTCTTTGTCTGGATTAAGTGTTAGGATAATGCTGGTTTCATAATGTGGGTTACATTACATGAATCACTGACTACACCTCAGTGTTCAGCTGTGTGGTTGGGCTCAACTCTAATAGTCTTCATGTGGCATTTGACCAGAACTTTATGAAAGGAAGAAACCTATGTGCAACCTCCCCTAAAGCCCATTCTGAGGCCCCTGGACATCCACCATATCTTAACCTTAATCATAGAAAATGGGAAGGAGATCTGTGGTGCATAGGTATCATAGGCACCTGTCCAGGACAATTCCATTGGGATGCAATTTTGCACTAATAGACACATAGGCTTGAGAGAAGACAAGACAGAAAAATAGAGAAGAGATGTCGTAACCTTAATCATAGAAAATGGGAAGGACATCTGTGGTGCATAGGTATCATAGGCACCTGTCCAGTACAATTCCATTGGGATGCAATTTTGCATTAATAGACACATAGGCTTGAGAGAAGACAAGACAGAAAAATAGAGAAGAGATCATGGAGATACAGAAGAAGGAAATCTTATGGGTTGGAGAATCTCAGCTGCTTCAGGTCTCAGGAAGTGGGATGAGCCAGTGTGATTCCGAACACACAGCTAGTTTATTATGTAATTCTAAAGGGGGCCCCTTATCTCAACCTAAACAGCTCCCCAGTAAAATCAGCATGGAAAATGATGAATTCTTCTTTACTCCAAAATGCACCTTCATACTTCCAAAGACGCAGGAATTTAGTGACACAGATCTATATCACTGAAAACTCCAGAATCTCATTTCTCCATCAATCTACAATGTCATTTTCTCACGGCTGTTCTTGGCTGGGAAGGATCCAAAGTGACCCTAAATGAAAGTGGCACTCACACACAGACAGGTTCTGGTGGTTGTCTACAGGGGAGTGTCTGTGTGACCCACAGAGGGAGATAGCTCAGTGCTCACAGTGGGGACTAGACCATGAGATGAGCTATCTCAGTGCCCACCTGGAAACAGGGGTCAAGGGTGACAGAGCTTCCAACCCTGACCTGGACTCCTACCCCACGTGGAGGAGGAAGTCTCTCTGCAGTGACCCTTGCCTCTTGTACATTTGGTGGGCAATCAGCTCTAACTTCTGTTGGTACACACGGAGCCTTCTGAACTTGGGGAACTTTCATTTTCATTTCTCTTTTCTGCTTATGATGGTGAAGAGCATCATAGTTTACTCATCTGTATGGACCATCTGGAATTGACGCAAGCAGAGAGGTGAAGGCTTTAGGAGGAAAAGATCACCCCCTGGAAAATGCTGACTCAGGAAGGTACCAGGTCTATTTGGAGCCAAATCCTGGACCTTGATGACACGACAACAGTTCAAGCAGATGTGGATGGGCTGCAGGGAGATACTGCTTCTGTAAGAAGAGGCTACAGCTGGACATAGGCCTGTAATCCCAGAACACAGGAGACTGATGAAGGAAGATCAGCGGTTTGATGTTGCCAGGGCTCCATGAATGGCTCTGTTAGAGAAAAAAATCTTAAACATAGAGACTGCTAGTGAAGATTCTAGAGTCTCACAGGACTTGGGAAACTGGAGCCTCATGCCTGAGGAGAGCAGTTCTCCTTCCTAAGGGATGCTGACATGACAGCCTCATGACAGGAAGGAGGGCTCAAACTCCAAAAGCCACATTCTGTGCAACTGCTTGTTTGATGAGAGGATACACCATCTGCAAGACTGTTGCCCCAGGGAAATGATGCCATGACCTCCATCCTCACAGCTCTGCTCTGCCTTGGGGAGGTGTGACGCTGGGGAGAGATAATTCTAGTCTGGAAGGAGCTCCACCTCACAGCCTGGCGGTAGTCGAGCAGGACATTGCAGGAGCTCAGAAGGCACTGTTGAGGGAGGACATAATTATGGTTCAAGGACAAACTCTCACAGGGAACTCTCTTCCAGGACTGACCCTTGTCCCCAGGAACCCAGTGCTGGCAGGTAAGTATGTTACCATCTTTCCCTCGTTATGCATCCTCAGTGGGAAGAAATGGTCTCCCCTGTTGAGTGGCGATGGAGACATCAGGTGAGGGCAGATGCTGTGATGCCTGACAGGTCCTGTGTTGGGAGCTATTACTCCATTATGTACATTGAGCTGTGGCAGGCTTGCTTGTTTATACTTAGAGTTTGTGTTTTGCACACCAGTACCTAATCTGCCAAGTCAGGAGGAATGTGTTTATATGGTGGCGTTCACAAGTATTTGACTGCTCCTTGACCCTTAGAGACAGGTGGGAAAAAGAGCTATTGAAGCTAATTGAGCTAAGCAAATGGTGGCTATCTGATGTTCTGCTATATAAGAAGGCTGAGCTAAAATAAATCAGGGCCGCAGTCTCTACTGACAGTCCTCCCAGTATCTTTCTCTGTCTCTTGTTTTTCTTTCATCCTCACTCCCCTTTTTGGGTGCTGTTTGTCTTGGCCGGCTGGTACTGGCAGTCCTGGACTCAGGGCTGAGATCTGAGTGGCGGTCCTGAGGCCCAGACACTGATTTCCTTGCAGGAATCCCACCCAAGCCTAAAATCACAGTTGAATCAAAGTCTGTGGTCACTGCCCGCGCCTTGGTGAACATCGCATGTGAAGGGCCCCCAGGTGCTCAGGAGTACCATCTGTATAAAGAGGGAAGTCCAGATTCTTGGCTCAGACCATCCCATCCTTTGAATGGCACCATGCAGGAGGATATCACTGTAACTATCAGACTCCTACTGGCTTGTCAGAGGGGAGTGACACCCTGGAAATGGTGGTGACAGGTAAGAGGACACCAAGTGACCAGCCCCAGGCTCTGCCCTCAGGGAGGACTGCACTCTCTAGGTGATGTCTTCTCACAGCCCAGCCCTTGGGGAGAATGTGTGAGACATGAATCCCTTCTACAGTCCTCCTTCCTATCTTAGGAATCCACAGCAAACCCAGCTTGGCAGCCCTGCCCACCCATGTGGTGACCTCAGGAGGTGGTGACCTCCAGAGGGAATGTGACCCTCCAGTGTGTGTCACATCATGGATATCAGAGCTTCATCGTAATGATGGAAAATGAAAAGTTCTCCAGCTCTCTGGCCTCACAAAATAAATACACTTGGCAGGTCCAGGCTCAATTCTCTGTGGATCCTGTGACCACCAACCAGAGGTGGATTTTCAAATGCTATAGTTTGAACATACCTCATGTGTGGTCAGAACCCAGTAACAGCCTGGAACTCCTGGTGTCAGGTAAGTCTTAGCCTTCTCCTAAAGTGATGCCGAACCTGACATAGGTCCTCAGGGGACAGGGTGGTGTGTCATGGGTGAGGAGACTCGAGGCTCTTGATCCCCATGTGTTAGAGCATGAGAGACAAAGTTACCTGAGATATAGAATGCAAGCTGGACAGTGAGAGAAAAACCTGGATGTCCATGAGAAAGGCGGGTCTTCACTGCTCTTTCAAGGTCAGCTTCAGTGACATTTCCACACAAACCCACCTCCTGCTTAATCTACTTCTTGCAGGGACCCTCCAAAAACCTACCATCTGGGCTGAGCCAGGATCAGTGGTTCCCTTCCGAACCCCTGTGACTATCTGGTGTGGGGGGACCCTGGAGACCTATCTGTATGTTTTGCCTAAAGAAGGAAGCTCAGCACCCTGGGACAGACAGGCCCCAAAGAGTCTCAGCAACAAGGCTGAGTTCACCTTCCAAATGACAGAACAGGATGCAGGGAGGTATTACTGTTATTCTTAAAACACTTATGGCTGGATGGAGCACCGTGATCCCCCTGGAGCTGGTGATGACGGTAGAGGACTCTCAGGGTGCCAGGCTTCTGTCCCCAGGAAAAATATCTTCTCTCCAAGGGGTCATCTCCAAGCCCAGACCTGGGGGATGTGGGCTGTGTGATCTCATTTTCCATGTTGTGTCTTTTTATCCTAATAGTCTACAGAAGAAAACTAAGACTGTCAGCCCAGCCTGCACCTGTGGTGACCTCCAGACCGAATGTGACCCTTCAGTGTGTCAAACAGCAGATATATAATGGGTTCATTATGACTAGGGATGAGAAGAAATTCATCTCTTTGAAAGCACGGTAGATACACACTGGGCATTTCCAGGCCCTGTTCCCTCTGGGTCCGGTGACCTCCAACTAGAGGTGGAGGTTCAGATGCTATGGGTATTATATCAGCAGCCCCAGGAGGTCAGAATCCAGTGACCCTGCTGGCAGTCTTGATCTCAGGTGAGGTAGACCCAGACTATTAATTGAATTGTGTTGTACCTGACACAGCTTCACAGAGGAAGCCCTGAATATGTGGTGGGTGAGGGCAGCCAGGTATCCCACATCATTTTTTTAAAGCAAGACCTGACATGTAAGATTTCCTGCATACCATATATAATTATAGTATAATATATATACTATATTCTATATATACATACTATACATAATTATATACTATAATCCTTTATGGTCATCTTCATAAATCCAATGTCATAGCACTTGTGTGGAGTTTAGGAGTGATATAAAAACTGATCTATCTTTAATTACAGTGCACATGGTCTTTTGTGGTTACATACAAGAGGAATTAACACGTTTATTTTTCAGCGATGCAGAACATTATTGTAGTCACTGGTTAGTTACTTTTCTTTGGCTGTGATAAAAATCACTGACCAAAGGAACCTAGAGAAGAAAGAGTTTATTTGAGCTTATGGTTCCAGAGGAATTAGAGGCTGTCATGTTGGGGAGGCATGGTGGCAGAGGTGAATGGAGTTTGAAATGGAGGCTCCCATCTTGAAGCAGGTACAGGAAGCAGAGTTACTGGAAATCTAGCAGTTTTGGAACTCTCAAAGCCTGCCCCCGGTGATGCACTTCCTCTAGAAAGGCCACACCGTCTAAAACCTCCCAAAACAGCACCAACAACTGGGGACAAAGTGTCCAAATACTGGGAGCCTAAGGGAACACTTTCATTCAAACCACCACAGTTATCAGTTTTGTGAAGGTATCTTTGTAACCAATTCACAGAGGCGTCATAGACAATCAAGTCATCTGCAAACAATAACCACAGTTCATTCCTAATGTACGCTCTTC
>NW_008332816.1:1602877-1614852 GCF_000622305.1 Nannospalax galili
TAATCTATTATGTACATTGAGCTGTGGCAGGCTTGTTTACTGAGTTTGTGTTTTGCACACCAGTACCTTATCTGCCAAGTCAGGAGGAATGTGTTTATATGGTGGAGCTCAAAAAATGTATTTGACAGCCCCTTGACCCTCAGATACAGGTGGGAAAAACAGCTGTTGAAACTAATTGAGTTCTTCTGTATAAAAAAGCGGAGCTAAAATAAACTGGGGCTGCAGTCTCTACTGACAGTCCTCCCAAGTATCTTTTCTGTCTCTTGTTTTTTCTTTCAATCCTCACTCCCCCTTTCAGGTACTGTCTGTCTTGGCCGGCTAGCACCGGCCATAAGTGGGTGTGGGAAAATGACAAGTGGTGTCCCTACATCTGCATGTATCCGTCCATCATGCCTGTTTTCATTTTACCTCTTGGCTTTGATATATGATATCAATTGGTTTTCAAAATATTGAAGCAGGTTGATTTACCCGGGTAAATGCTACTTGGCCATGCTGTATAAATACTTTAACACATCAGTGGTTTAAATCTGCATGAATAATAATACAATATATTCTTATAAGTGCACATAAAAGCAATTTCTTTGTTGTTCAAATATCAAAGGCTGTATTCACATAAAATCCACAGACACAGTTACAAAGGTGGTGTGATCTTGTAGGACCATCAATATATATGTGGTCTGTTGTTGACTAGAAGTTCATTATATGGCAAAAAGGTGGGTTAAATTATTTTCACCTACATTTATGAGAGATATTGGCCCATGCTTTGTTCTACGATGACTTTGGGTGTTGTGTTAGAATGATGCTGGTGTTCGGATGATACCGGTCTCATGGCATGTGTTATCATACATACATCCCGACTATATGTGAGTGTTCTCCTGTCTTACTGGGCTTCACTCTCACCTTCTCCATGGGATGGTTGACAAGAACTTTACAACTGGTAGAGCAACTTATATGTGACATCCCCGGAAGCCCAGCTCAAGTGAGATGAAGGCCAGCCTGTGATGTTCCCTCTCCTCATTGATAGAAAATGGCAAGGAGGTCTGTGGTGCATGTGTGCCAGAGACCCCTGCCCTGGACAAGCACAGGCAGATGGAGTCCGATACCACTTGAGATAGGACTGAGGGAGACAGAAAGCCTGAGAGAGCAGATGGAGACATGGACAAGGTGGGAGTGCTACGGGCTTGAGAATCTCAGCTCCTTCCGGCCTAGGAAGTGGGTGAGACAGGGAGACTCCAACTTGCACACTAGTTTATCATCTAAGTCTACAGAAAACCTATCTCAGCACAAGTGGCTGCCCAGGCACATCAGGAGGAAACATGCAGAATTCTTTCACTCTAAACACACACTGTCAGACATCCATGGATACAGAAATCCAGAGACATAGAGGTAGGTTACAGAAAGCACTAGAATCTCATTTCTGCATCCATCTACAATGAAAAGCAGAATTAGTAAAACATCCCTTTCTCATGGCCGTTCCTGGGCAGTGTGTGTCCAGTGTGACCCTCAAACGGAAACTGACACACAGAGCCAGGTGCTTCTGGGTGTTCAGAGGAGAGAATAAGCTCCACCTACAGACAGGTGGCTCAGTGCTCACAGTGTGTAGCAGAGAGTGAGGTGAGCTATCCTGATGTCCAACTGAAAACTGGGGCCAGTGTGACAGCTTCCCTCCCTGACCTGGAGTCCTGACCTCCCCTCTCTCCACCAGGAGGAGGGCCAGGGTGACAGCTTCCATCCCTGACCCAGAGTCCTGACCTCCCTTCTTCCCACCAGGAGTAGCAGAAACCGTTGACGCCTGTCGATCCAGTGGCCGCTCAGCTTTAGTCTCTGTTCATGGACATGGAGTTTCTGCTTTTGGGAAACCTTTCCTTTCCTGTGTTTTTCTGCTCACAATGGTGACGGCAGTCACAGTTTAGTCATACTACATGGACTGTCTCAACGTGATTAGAGCAGAGAAGCCCCTACATTCAGCTCCAGATCCACCAACACAATACACTCTCCTATTCCAACCCCATGTTGTACCTAGTCTGATAAAATGAACAATTCTGACTAGTTTCTGTTACCAACACCCTGAACCCGAAACAAAGCTGAAGACTGACTTGAAATGAGCTAGCCAGGAGGATGTGCAGGGTCTGAGAGAAGAATCTAATGCTCAGGCTGGCACAGGCGGTGGCGCATGAGGAGGCATTAAGTGGAAATCCATACCTTCCAGGCATGAGAATTCTGACCAAGGAAAGAGTGGAACTGAGGCGCAGGAATGTCTGAGAAGGTCCTTTCTAAGGAGGTGTGGGGCTGGTTTATGTTGGTACGATATGTGTGGTACTGACAGGGCTCACTTCAGTTAGCGAACACAAACCCCAGAGCCATGAGAGAATGTGTCCTTGCCTCTCTCTGTGTCTCCTCTGGGCTCCGCACCAGGACAGAAGCTCCACTGAGTTGCACAATCAGGTGCTCAATGTGTCTCCTCTCCCTGCGTCCTGCCTGAAGCATCAACCTCCATCTTCCCCCTGAGGGACACGTTCTCTGGGCCTGCCAAGGCCTGTGTTGTCCTGAACTCTCAGCACCTGTGATTATGCACAGTTGAGCTGCACATGATTGGGGAAAGTAGCAGGTTCTGTTATGAGTGAGAGGCTCCTAAGGGTGTATTTTCCCTGATAATCTGAAGGAAGTTAAATGTTGCTGGGGGAAAAGATTATCTGCAGTGGTGTAACTGCCAACAAGTTGGGTATGTAGGTAATAGTAACTAAACTCATTGATTCACTAAGGAATAATCAGGTAAAATTGTTTCATTTAAAAAACTTTAGAAGAAGCATTTCATTACAGCTGTAACATATTCAGTAACAATTTCCAGAGCAAGGATATATCTCTTTCAAAAGCGGCTGTAAAATTTTAGGTTCAAAGTTTAATTAATACGGTTATACAATGTGGACCTCAGTATAAACCATGTAAGATGCAAAAATGAATGAGCTTTTACCCTTTAAAGAAGATCTCCACTTCATTTTAATGTATGCTGTTTTCTACATTTTTAATGCTAAAACTTTGCTGTTTGCATATGTGTCTTTAATATCTATGTATTTGATTATTACTAGTCACAGTCGGTTGCCCTCGGATCCTTGGCACCTGGGTATGGATATAAGTCATCAGGGAGATTGTTTCATTGTTGTTTTTTTTTTTTTTCATTTATTGCCTTTTGTATGGTAAGTACACATCTGTTCCTGTCCCACTTCGCAAAGCTCACATCGATCCCTATAGCAATCTCCAGATGACTGGCCATGGTAGGAACCCCACAACACTGCAAAGAAGGTCTGGTTGAAGGAGTGAAGGAGCCAGTAAGGAGGCTCTGGGATGAAAATTCTAGCCTCGATTTACCATCACCTGAAAGGCTTTTGCTCTGGAAGGGACCAGGTCCATTTGTTGTTGAATCTTGGTCCTCGGTGACATGTAAACTGTTCAGTCAGATGTTGGTGGGCTGTAGGCCGATGCCATTTCTAAGATGAGACCAGAGGTGGACTGGGCCTGTAATCCCAGCACACAAGGGAATGAGGGAGGAGGATCAGGAGTTTGATACTTCCAGGGCTGCATGAAGGACTATTTTAGAAACACAAAACAAAGGTCAGCAGAAACTTCAGATTCTGTCGCCACAGACAAGCCAAAGTACGATGGCGAAACCGGCCTGAAGAGAGCAGTTCCCCTTCCTGCGTGGCTACTGAAGCCACAGCCTCATCACTGGAAGGAGAAACAGCCACCAAAAGCCACGCTCAGTGCATTTGACATTTGGCAAAAGGACCAACGTTCTTCACAACTGTTGCCCTGGAAGAGGACGCCATGACCTCCACCCTCACAGCCCTGCTCTGCCTTGGTGAGAAATAAAACTGGGGAAGAGGAATTCTAGTCTGGGAGGAAACCACTCCAACCAGGCATTGGCCCGGCAGGACATTTCAGAGGCTCAGAAGGCACCTTGTAGGGGACGATATACTTATGGTACAAGGGAAAACCCTCACAGGGTACTCTCTTCCAGGTCTGACCCTTGTCCCCAGGAACCCAGTCCTGGCAGGTGAGTGTGTTCCCATCTTTCCTTTCTTATGTATCCTCCGTGGGAAAATAAGTCTCCCCTAGTGGGTGGAGATGGATAACATCAGGTGAGGGCAGATGCTGTGATGGCTGACAGGTACTGGACTCAGAGCTGAGATCTGAGGGGAGGCAGGGGGTCCTGAGACCTAGACACTAATTTCCTTGCAGGAATCCCACCCAAGCCTAAAATCACAGTTGAACCAAAGTCTGTGGTTACTGCCCGCACCACGGTGAATACCTTGTGTGAAGGGCCCCCAGGTGCTCAGGAGTACTAGTTGTAGAAAGAGGGAAGTCCAGTTTCTTGGCTCAGATTCCATTGGAAGCTGAGAACAAAGTCAAGTTCATCATCCCATCCTTTGAATGGCACCATGCAGGAGGATATCACTGTTACTATCAGACTCCTGCTGGGCTGTCCGAGGCCAGTGACACACTGGAGATGGTGGTGACAGTGACCAGCCCCAGGCTCTGCCCTCAGGGAGGACTGCACTCTCTAGGTGATGTCTTCTCACAGCCCAGCCCTTGGGGAGAATGTGTGAGACATGAATCCCTTCTACAGTCCTCCTTCCTATCTTAGGAATCCACAGCAAACCCAGCTTGGCAGCCCTGCCCACCCATGTGGTGACCTCAGGAGGGACTGTAACCCTCCAGTGTGTGTCAGATCATGGATATCAGAGCTTCCTCCTAATGAAGGAAAATAAAAATTTCTCCATCTCTATGGCCTCACAAAATATACACACTGGGCAAGTCCAGGCTCAATTTTCTGTGGGTGCTGTGACCCCCAACCAGAGGTGGATATTCAAATGCTATGGCTTGACCAACACTCACGTGTGGTCAGAACCCAGTGACAGCGTGGAACTCCTGGTGTCAGGTATGTCTTAGTCTTCCCCTTAAATGATGTTGTGCCTGACATAGGACAAAAGGGGATGGAGTGCTGTGTATGGGTGGGGAGAGTCAAGGCTTTTGATCCCCATGTGTTAGGGCATGAGAGACAAATTTACCCGAGATACAGAATGCAAGCTGGACAGTGCGAGAAATACCTGTATTTTCATGAAAAAGCGGGTCTTCATTGGTCTTTCAAGGTGAGCTTCCGTGACATTTCCACGGAAACCTACCTCTTTCTTAATCTACTTTGTAGGGATCCTCCACAAACCCACCATCTGGGCTCAGCCAGTACCTGTGGTTACCTCGGGGAGTCCTGTGACTATGTGGTGTGGAGGAACCCTGGAGACCCAGCTGCATGTTCTGCATAAAGAAGGAAGCTCAGCACCCTGGGACAGACAGGCCCCAAAGGTTCTCAACAATAATGCTGAGTTCAACATCCCATCCACGACAACTCAGAATGCTGGGAAATATTACTGTTATTCTTACAGCACTTATGGCTGGACCAAACGCAGTGACGCTCTGGAGCTGGTGGTGACAGGTAGAGTGTTCTCATGGGTGTCACGCTTCTGTACCCAGGATAAATGTCTTCTCTCCAAGGAGTCATCTCTCAGCCCAGACATGGGGTCAATGTGGATTGTGTGATCTCAGTTAACATGTTTTCTCCTCTTCTCCTAGGCATCTACCACAGCAAACCCCGCCTGTCAGCTGTGTCCAGCCCAGTGATAACCTCAGGAGGGAATGTGACCCTCCAGTGTGTCTCACAGCAGAGATATGATGGGCTGATTCTGACTAGAGATGATCAGAAGTTCTCCAGCTCCCTCGCAGTTCAGTATATTTACCCTAGACAGTTCCAGGCTCTGTTCCCTGCAATCCCTGTGACCCCCAGGCAGAGGTGGAGGCTCAGATGCTATGGCTACTACAGCAGCAAGCCCCAGGTGTGGTCAGAGTCCAGTGATGTCCTGATGCTCCTGATCTCAGGTGAGGTGGACCCAGGCTGTCGATTCAATGATCTTATACCTGACACAGGTTCACAGAGGAGGCCTGATATGTGGTGGGTGAGGGCAGCCAGGCATCATGAGATGAGGGAAGGACAGCATGCAATGTGGGAGTGAAGAGAGAGAAACTAAAGCTGGGACATAGTGAGATTCGGGAAAGAGAAAGGTTTTCACATGGCTCCACTGGTCTCTGCAAATCACACATCAGCTACATGTGTGAGTTTTGCTGTTGCATGTTCAAGCAGAACCACCTCCTTCTCATCTCCTTTTCTGCAGGAATCCTCCACAAACCCGCCATCATGGCTGAGCAAGGCAATTTGATTACTTATGGGAGTCCAGTGACCATCTGGTGTCAGGGGACCCTGGAGACTCGAATATACATTCTGCATAAAGAGGGAAGCTCAGCACCGTGGAAAAGACAAACCCCACTGAATTCTGGGAACAAGGCTAAGTTCTCCATCTCGTCCATGACCCAGGGACATGCAGGGAAGTATCACTGTTACTCTTACAGCCCTGCTGGCTGGTCAGAACGAAGTGACACCCTGGAGCTGGTGGTGACAGGTGAGAGACCACTCAGTGTTCCCAGGCCCAGCCTGTGTCCTTGGGACAAAGGTCCTCCCTCCGTGGTGTCCTCTTCTCACAACCCTGCCCTGGGGGGCTATGTGGGCAGTGTGATCTCATTTAGCAGGATGTCCTCTCCTCTCCTAGGCATCTACCACAGGAAACCCAGCCTGTCAGCCCTGCCAAGCCCTGTAGTGACCTCAGGAGGGAACTTGACCCTCCAGTGTGTCTCACAGCAGAGATATTATGGATTCATTCTGACTAGGGAAGATCAGATATTCTCTAGCTCCCTGGAAGTTCAGTATACCAACTCTGGACAATCGCAGGCCCTGTTCCCTGTGGTCCTTGAGACACCCAGAAAGAGAGAAATCTTCAGATGTTATGGATATTACAAAGATACCCCGCAGGTGTGGTCAGAGTCCAGTGACCCCTTGGAAGTACATGTCTCAGGTGAGGAAGTCTCATCATCTACCCAGTCATTTTTGGATACCTGAAATGCTTTATCATGAGCTCTGCTCCCAGGAGAGTTCCAAGTTGCGGGGTGGGCAGCTGAAGAGAGCATTTTAGTCCTGAGCCAGAGCTCCATGGGGAGAGGTGGTGACAATTTTAGTAGAGAATGAGGGAGCAAGTATGTCAGGAACCAGCTTGTTAAACTCCAACCCACCTTCCTTCCAGGACTATCCAGGAAGCCCTCCCTGCTGACCCAGCAAAGCCTTGTCCTGAGTCCTGGAGAGAACTTAACACTTCTGTGTCGCTCTAATATCAGCTATGACACATTTGCTCTGTGCAAAGAGGGGGAAAACGATCTGACACGTGTCCCTGGCCATCAGTTCCAGACTGGGCTCTACCAGGCCCATTTCTTCCTGGGTCCTGTGAGCGTCTTCACCTCGGGCCGCTATAGGTGCTATGGCGTCCAAAACCTCTCTGAATTTTCTGCCCCCAGTGACCATCTGGACATACTAATCACAGGTGAGGAATTCAGTCAGTTAATTCAGGAACCCAGATTCTGTACGTTCCATGCTGTGGGAACCCAGGGAGTCGATGTTCATGATGATGTTTGGTACCTCAGATAGAGTAACAGGCTGGGAGACAGGAGACTGGGGGAACGGCAGCCAGAGAAAACAGACAAGTGCTCAAATGGGAATCCTCTCACCCAACCTTCTTTCTCTACAGGACAGCCTTCTGTCACACCCTCCCTCTCAGTGCATCCAGGCCCCACAGTGTCCTCAGGAGAGAACGTGACCTTGTTGTGTCAGTCACAGATCCCAATAGACACTTTCCTTCTTTCAAGGAGGGGGCTGTCCATCCCTACCTGCATCAAAGATCAAAGTTCTAAGATCAAAAGTATGAGGCAGAATTCTCCATGAGTGCTGTGACTTCGGCCCTTGGGGGTTCCTATAGGTGCTGTGGTTCTCAGGGCAAATCCCCCTAACTGTTGTCATACCCCAGTGACACCATGGAGGCTCGTAGTGCCAGCTGAGGTACCTTGACATCTCTGAGCTTAAGGGGTGACTCCAGGAATCTTTTTTGAGATGGGATTGAGTAGCCCCAATGGGGCATCTGTTGGATAGGATTCAGCAATCAGAAATGCAGAGAGGCTAACAGTGCTTCTTCAAGTAATGCACAGCCCTCTTCCTTCATAAGAATCTAGAATGTTCCAGGTGGGCAGCAGGCGATTCCTGGTGAGGCTGCAGAAGAACATCAGTGAGAAGAAATGGGCCTCAGGAGGCCGTCCACTCTCACTGTTCTTTTGTCTCTTCCCTGTGATTCTCTGGGTTTCCATCCTTTCCCCTCAAGGCCCACCCCATCAGCTGGTACAGGGTAGTGTCCTCTATTGAGGGATTCTGCTCCATCCCAGCTTGTCACTCTGAGTCCATCTAAGTCCTTGTTCTTGTGCCAGTCAGCTTGTGTCCAGGTCGTAGAAGTTAAGATAGGATTTCAGCAGGGTCTCCAGATGACTAGAGGGCTAAGGACTGGGTGATGCTTGGGGAGGAGCAGCTAGGGTGAGGTAGTGAACAGGGAGCCCAACACTCCCACATTCCCATCCTATTTTGTCAGGCCCTGACATTCAAATCTGTATCCCTGTGGAGTCAGGCCCCGAGAGTACTAAGTAAAGATTGTGCTGGAAAGTAGGATCCAGGGGTCCTTTGATGCAGACTCATCTGGAGATGATGATTTAGACAAGGGCCTCCTCTGATTGGGCTTTACTTTCTCCGGATACAAAGGAAAGAGGCCTTCCCTAATTGTTAAGTTCCATTCAGTACAGACTGTAACCTTTTCCAGGAGATGGGGGTGGGAGGGCAGACCCCACAAATCATTACAGCAAATCCAGCCTTTCAATTCTGTCCAGACCTGTAGTGACCTCAGGAGGGAATGTGATTCTCCAGTGTGTCTGACATCAGGGATACGGATATATTTTTTCTGAACAGGGAAGATTAGAAGTTCTCCGTTCCCTCAAAGCACAGCATATATGTTTTATATGACACTTTCTGGCTCTGTTCTCTGTTAGTTCTATGATTGCCCCAACAGAGATGGACATTCAAGTGCTCTGGCTATTACTTGAGTAGCTCCTGTTGTGGTGAGAAGGAAATAAGCCCCTAGAACTCCAGGTCTCTGACGAGGAAGCTCTAGTCTTCTCTTTGAAGTTCTTGGGACCAGTCACATTTTTAATGGGAAGGCTCCTGTATATGATATGTGAGCAGATCAAGGGCCCATGAGCTCAATGACACAGGAAAGGTAAACAAAAGAGACAATGTGGGTAAAACTAGGATTTGAGGAGACAGATGAGTCTTCATGAGGTTCCACTGGTGTGTAATTCCTGTATTACATAAAGTATCATCAGTATATAATCATATGTATGTATATATGTGTGTGTGTATGTATGTACATGTGTGATTTTCTGTGTCTATAAATTCTATGTTACAAAAATTAGAAAAAGTATGTGACTTTCAACATTCGGATTCAGATTTATTTAATGTGTTGAGTTCCAGTTCATTTTGTTTTCTAAAAACATGGGTTTTTAAACACCATTATTTCTTGCTTCATATGTGTGTCTCTGCATTTACATGCACAGTACATTATATGAACACATACACGGTCATCTTTGATTCTATACCTTTATCTTTACAGATTTTGTTTTAAAATTAACGCACATTAATGTTTCACAGCTAGTCTGATTTACGTGTTTGTTACCACCATTTGGTGCTGATTTCCATTACTTCTCGATAGAACAAATAGGCATTGTATGTCTAGAACAGATTGGCACTAGGTGTCTGTACCTATGTGACCTGTGAGTTGCGCTGTAGTTTCTATGTGATGATTAGTTAATGAGATGCTGACTCAATGATTCAGCAGCAGCTGAAAAACTTGCTGTGGTGGGTAAAGAGGAGATGACCTCACATTGTTATCTCTCTGTGATCCTGCTATCCAGGAACCCATGAAGAGCAGCCCTGGATCTTGGGTCCTTGCTGATGAGTCAGTGGAAATGACCACCAGGGAAATTAGCTTATGTGATTCCCTAGTCAGAGAAGAGAGCACAGGAGGGCTCCAGGGTTTCAGAACTGGGAGAAGGTTATTTTCGCCTAAGTTCTCAGGACTCAGATAAACTATGTTTCAGAGTGAATCAGCAAGATGTTCTAATTGCAGAGTACGGTGCATCTGAGGAATTGAATAAGACTAGAAGGATCCCTCTTCAGCAAGGAAAAGATTTTTCTGAGGTCTTCATGAGGTCATGTGATAAAAATAATGTGCATCGATAGAAAGTAAATACATGAAATGTGTGTAAAATCCAGGAGAGAAATGCCAGTATCAACTAGTTCCCATTTCTGATTCCTTTTATTTGTTTCCCAGGAGAATCTGAGACCAACAGCCCTCACAAAAAAGTCAGAGCCTAATAACATGGGTGACTAAGGAGAATTCTCTGTTAAAGGGCTGGACAAAGAGTCAAGGACTGCCTAGGGGAGGTAGTCGTCTGGGAAGAAGTCCAGGCATACTGGGGTGACATTGGTCTATGCTGAACATTTGTCCACAATCCCCAGGATCACAGTCCCAGAATCACACCGTGGAGAATCTCATCAGGATGGGCATGGCTGGATTGATCGTTGTGGTTCTTGGGATTCTGCTGTTTGAAGCTCAGCACAGCCAGAGAAGGACCCAAGACCCAGTGGCGAGGTGCGTAGGAGAGACACCACTTGACTGTTTAGAGAAGTAGAGTCTGGACAATAAATCTGTCAGGGGTGTTTGTGTCAGAAAATACCATGGTTATGTTGGGAGCCTATTGTCCTGTTGTGAGTGAATGTCCAGGGAGCACATGTGTTTTGCATGCAGGGAAAGATCTGAGGTGAGACAGAGATGTTTTCAGTACCAAATTAATGTTTTTACTCATCTACTCTGGTGTGGATTTCAGCTGACTGGTCCTCTTATCTCTATAGATGGGGGAACATCCTTTCCCAGCAGTGAGCTTGGGCCCTCACCTCTTAAATAATGAAAAAGAAAGTTATCTCAAGTAACAAAAATGATGAGCGAATATCATATTTCAGAACATGACAACTGAGAATAAATAACTCAAACTCTGAAACTCTCCTACTTTCAGTCTTCTGCACATGCTCCTTGGGTGGCTTTTCTGAAGCATAAACACTTGGCGTCAATACGCTGCTGTTTCAAGAGACTATCTGGCAGACATGGCTTTGAATGTATCATTTTCTTAAAACAAGACCTGATTTGTGAGATTTCCTGCTTACTGTATATAAACCTTTATGGTCGTCTTCATAATTCCAATGTCATGTCACTTGTGTGGAGTTTGGAAGTGATACACAGCTGATCTGTCTTTAATTATAACCATGGTCCTTTGTGGGCACATACAAGACGAACTGACATGTTCATTTTTCAAACTTGCAGAAAAATTATAGTGACTGATTAGTTACTTCTGTTTTGTTGTGATAAAATCACTGTCCAAAGGAACTTAGAGAAGAAAGAGTTTATTTGAGCTTACAGTTCCAGAGGAAATAGAGTCGGTCATGCTGGGGAGGCCTGGTGCCCAGAGTGATGGAGTTTAAAATGGAGGCTTACATCTTGAACAGGTACAGAGAGCAGAGAGTGACTGGAAATTTAGCACGGTTTTGGAACTCTGAAAGCCTGTCTGAGTGATTCACTTCCTCCAGCCAGGCCACACCTCCTAATACATCCCGAAACTGCACCAAACCTGGGGCCAAAATGTCCAAATACTTGGAGCCTAAGGGGAAAACTTTCATTCAAACCACCACAGCTACTTTTCAGTTTTGTGAAGGTATCTTTGTAACACAATTCACAGAGCCGTCATAGACAGTCAAGTCATCTGCAAATAATAACCACAGTTCTTTCTTTCCTGTATGTAAGCTCTTCCTTAAGTTATCTGACTTTACTACTTCACCTAGAACTTCAAGAAAAATGATTAAAATGCATGAACATTTCACCTTTCATCTTTACTTATTA
>NW_008332816.1:1614972-1618663 GCF_000622305.1 Nannospalax galili
CATCTTTACTTAACAGGAAACTTCTGGTCATTCATTATTACATATGATGTGTATTTCAGTCTTACTTGTATAGATTTTATCCAGATATAGGAAGTTCTGACATAATATTTTACTGTGAATATTCATCATGAGTGGGTGTGAGACAATGACAAGTGGTGTCCCTACATCTACACGCATCTCTCCATCATGCCTGTTTTTATTTTACCTCTTGGCTTTGATATATGATATGAATTGGTTTTCAAAATATTGAAGCATGTTGATTTACCCGGGTAAATACTACTTGGCGATGCTGTATAAATCCTTTAACACACAACTGGTTTAAATTTGCATGAATAATAATACAGTATATTCTTATAAGAGCACATTAAAGCATTTTCTTTGTTGTTCAAATATCATAGACTGTATTTATACAAAATCCACGGACACAGTTACAAAGGTGGTGTGATCTTGTAGGACCATGAGTATATGTGTGGTCTGTTGTTGACTAGAAGTTCATTATATGTTGCAAAACAGGTGGGTTAAATTATTTTCATCTGCATTTATGAGAGCTATTGGCTCATTCTTTCTTCTACATATGACTTTGCATGTTGTGTTAGAATGATGCTGATGTTAGGATGATACCGGTCTCATGGCATGTGTTATACATACATCCCTACTATATGTGAGTGTTCTCCTGTCTGGCTGGGTTTCACTCTCGCCTTCTCCATGGGATGGTTGACAAGAACTTTAAACTGGTTGAGCAACTTATATGCGACTTCCCCTGAAGCCCAGCTCAAGTGAGATGAAGGCCAGCTGTGATGTTGCCTCTCCTCATTGATAGAAAATGGCAAGGAGGTCTGTGGTGCATGTGTGCCAGAGACCCCTGCCCGGGACAAGCACAGGCAGATGGAGTCCGATACCACTTGAGATAGGACTGAGGGAGACAGAAAGCCTGAGAGAGCAGATGGAGACATGGACAAGTAGGAAGTGCTATGGGCTTGAGAATCTCAGCTCCTTCCGGGCTAGGAGGTGGGTGAGACTGGGAGACTCCAACTTGCACACTAGTTTATCATCTAAGTCTACAGAAAGCCTCCTATCTCAGCACAAGTGGCTGCCCAGGCAAATCCTGAGGAAACATGCAGAATTCTTTCACTCTAAACATACACCATCACACATCCATGGATATGGAAATCCAGAGACAGAGATAGGCTACAGAAAACACCAGAATCTCATTTCTCCATCCATCTGCAACGAAAAGCAGAATTAGTAAAACATCCCTTTCTCATGGCCGTTCCTGGGCAGTATGTGCCCAGTGTGACACTCACATGGAAACTGACACTCACACAGAGGCAGGTGCTTCTGGGTGTTCAGAGGAGAGAATAAGCTCTACCTACAGACAGGTGGCTCAGTGCTCACAGTGTGTAGCAGAGAGTGAGGTGAGCTATCCTGATGTCCAACTGAAAACTGGGGCCAGTGTGACAGCTTCCCTCCATGACCTGGAGTCCTGACCTCCCTTCTCCCGACCAGGAGGAGGGCAAGGGTGACAGCTTCCCTCCCTGACCTGGAGTCCTGACCTCCCTTCTCCCGACCAGGAGGAGGGCAAGGGTGACAGCTTCCCTCCCTGACCTGGAGTCCTGACCTCCCTTCTCCCCACCAAGAGGAAGACACCTTCTGTTACCTTTGGTGGCTGTCAATTCTGTGGCCCTAAGCTTTAGTCTCTGTTCGTGCACATGGAGTTTCTGCTTTTGGGAAATGTTCCCTTTCCTGTGTTTTTCTGGGAAGACACCTTCTGTTACCTCTGGTGGCTGTCAATTCTGTGGCCCTAAGCTTTAGTCTCTGTTCATGCACATGGAGTTTCTGCTTTTGGGAAATGTTCCCTTTCCTGTGTTTTTCTGCACCTTCCGTAACCTCTGGTGGCTGTCAATCCAGTGGCCCTAAGCTTTAGTCTCTGTTCATGGACATGGAGTAAATGCTTCTGGGAAACGTTCCCTTTCCTGTGTTTTTCTGCTCACAATGGTGATGGCAGTCACAGTTTAGTCATACTACATGGACTGTCTCAACGTGATTAGAGCAGAGAAGCCCCTACACTCAGCTCCAGATCCACCAACACAATACACTCTCCTATTCCAACCCCATGTTGTACCTAGTCTGATAAAATGAACAATTCTGACTAGTTTCTGTTACCAACACCCTGAACCCGAAACAAAGCTGAAGACTGACTTGAAATGAGCTAGCCAGGAGGATGTGCAGGGTCTGAGAGAAGAATCTAATGCTCAGGCTGGCACATGCGGTGGCGCATGAGGAGGCATTAAGTGGAAATCCATACCTTCCAGGCATGAGAATTCTGACCAAGGAAAGAGTAGAACTGAGGGGTAGGGATGTCTGAGAATGTCCTTTCTAAGGAGGTGTTGGACTGGTTTATGTTGGTACGATATGTGTGGTACCGACAGGACTCACTTCAGTTAGCGAACACAAACCCCAGAGCCATGAGAGAATGTGTCCTTGCCTCTCTCCGTGTCTCCTCTTGGCTCCTCACCAGGACAGAAGCTCCACTGAGCTGCACAGTCAGGCGCTCAGTGTGTCTCCTCTGCCCTGCGTCCTGCCTGAAGCATCAACCCCCATCTTCCCCCTGAGGGACATGTTCTCTGGGCAAGCCAAGGCCTGTGTTTTCCTGAACTCTCAGCACCTGTAATTATGTACAGTGGTGCTGCATAGGATTGGGGCAAGTAGCAGGTTCTGTTACGAGTGAGAGGCTCCTAAGGGTGCATTTTCCCTGATGATCTGAAGGAAGTTTAATGTTGCTTGGGGAAAATATTTTCTGCAGTGGTGTAACTGCCAAAACGTTGGGTACGTAAGTAATATTAACTAAACTCATTGATTCACTAAGGAATAATCAGGTAAAATTGTTTCATTCACAAAACTTTAAAAAAATTTTATAACCACATGATTAGAAGAAGCACTTCATTACAGCTTTAGCATATTGAGTAACACTTTCTAGAGCAATGATACATCTCTTTAAACAGTGGGTATAAATTTTAGGTTCACAGTTTAATTAACATGGTTATACAATATTCAACTCAGTATAAACCCTGTAAGATATAAAATTGAATGTGTTTTTACCCGTTAGTGAAGATTTCCATTTTATTTTATTTAATTAGAAGAAGCATTTCATTAAAACAGCATTAACCTATTCAATAACATTTTTCTGAGCTAGGGTATATCTCTTTGAAAATTGGCTGTACATTTTTAGGTTTACAGATACGCTTATACAATCTTTTACTCATTATAAACTCTATGACATAAAATTAAATGAGGTTCCAACATTTAAAAAAGATCTCCACCTCATTGTCAAAACACACAGTTTCATACAGAAAAATTCATTTTAAGGCAATTGACATTGAGACGTTTTCACATGCATTTCTAAACTCTATATAAATGACTATTGCTGGTCGTAGTCGCCCACCTTCTGAGCTCCTCGGCATCTGAGCATGTATACAAACTCATCAGGTAGACAGCCTTCCTCTCCCACTAGAGCCTCCATACTCTGCCATCGCTGCCACTGCCCACTGTGCTGTCAGCATCCCGATCAATTCCCCCCTATCTGCCCTTCTGGTAAATCTAGTCAGCCAGAGGTCCCTGTTCCAGGAGGATCAGCTGTTCCTCATCTACGGCAATCTATTGTCAATATTCCTTTGGATAGAATTGGGGTCTG
>NW_008332816.1:1623386-1630928 GCF_000622305.1 Nannospalax galili
GCATATGTTATTTTAGTTTTTCATGTTATTATTTTTTCTCTGTGATTTTGACATGTGAATTTCTTTTGTAGTTTCTCACTCTTGTGTGATACTTGGGCCTTCAAGTTTAGTTCTGCTTCTATTTTGAGCTTTATGTGTCTTTGTGGTTTACTTTTTGGGTATGAAGAGTTGGTTTGTCTAAGCTTCTGGTTCTCTCTTTTGATTTTATATTGTTGAGGCCGGATTGATTTTGTCTTCATGAGTTCCGCGGTGGCCCAATTCCAATGTGGGTCAGAAGTGTTCAGACTCTCTCCTTAGGTCTGGAATCTTCTAAGAATGATTTTGGCCTCAGAACTTGGGTGTTGGACTGACCTGAGATCCTGGCCGTGAGCGTGCCATGCAGGGATGCAAAGGCAGATGGGGTGGGAATAAGCCCCAAGATTTCCCAGGGAGTGGATTGAGTAGCTGGGTTGTACTGGATGCAAAGGATCAGGGAGAGGAAAGGTAAGACTCGGAGCCCCAGAAAGAGGCTGGCGGGTGTTGCAGGACCAGGTCTGGGAGGTGAGGGTGGGGCCAGGTCCAGAAGCAGTGCTCCTAGGGCCCAGGGAAGGCACTAAGTTGGTCTGGGTGAAAAAGATCAGGAAGCAGTATTGGTTCCCCAGGTGTCTGGGGACCCAAGACTAGGAATGGCATGGGGCCCAAACTAGGAGTAGAGAACAGTGGGGGATATGGAAGGGTGAATGCGGCTGGGGGAGCAAAGGCGTGGAGGGCTCCGTGAAAGACTTACCCCGAGAGAGGCCTGAGGGTAGGAGAGCAGGCTAGGAGAGTTAGCTGGTGGTGCAGGTCCAGGGAAGCAGCGAGAGGTGAGGGAGGGGCCAGGTCCAAAAGCAGTGCTCCTGGGGCCCAAGGAAGGCACTAAGTTGGTCTGGGTGAAAAGGATCAGGAAGCAGTATTGGTTCCCCAGGTGTCTGGGGGCCCAAGACTAGGAATGGCACAGGGCCCAAACTAGTAGTAGAGAACAGTGGGCGAGATGGAAGGGTGAATGAGGCTGGGGAAGTCAAGGCGCAGAGGGCTGCGTGAGAGACATAGCCCAAGAGGCCTGAGGATAGGAGTGCAGGTTGGGAGCCCATTTCATTTTAAGGTATGCTGTTCTCAACATTTTTAATGCTATTAAAACTTAGATATTTGCACATGTGTCTTTAATCTCTATGTATTTGATTATTACTAGTCACAGTCGGTTCCACTTGGATCCTTGGCACCTGGGTATGGATATAAGTCATCTGGGAGATTGTTTCATTGTTGTTTTGTTTTTCCCACTTACTGCCCCTTGTAGGGGAAGTACGCATCTGCTCCTGTCCCACTTTGCAAAGCTCACAGAAGATCCCTATAGCATCTTCAGATGACTGGCCATGGTAGGAACCCCAGAACACTGCAAAGAAGTTCTGGTTGAAGGAGTGAAGGAGACCCAGTAAAGAGGCTCTGGGATAGAAATTCAAGCCTCGATTAACCATCACCTGAAAGACTTTGTCTCCGGAAGGGACCAGGTCTATTTGTTGCTGAATCTTGGTCCTCGGTGACATGAAAACTGTTCAGTCAGATGTGGCTGGGCTGTAGGCCGATGCCATTTCTAAGATGAGACCAGAGGTGGAAATGGGCCTGTAATCCCAGCACACGGGAGAATGAGGGGGGAGGATCAGGAGTTTGATACCGCCTGGGCTGCATGAAGGACTATTTTAGAAACACAAAACAAAGAGCAGCAGAAACTTCAGATTCTGGTGCCACAGACAAGCCACAGCACGATGGGGGAAAACAGCCTGAAGAGAGCAGTTCCCCTTCCTGCATTTCTACTGAAGCCACACCCTTGTCACCGGAAGGAGAAACAGCCACCAACAGCCATGCTCAGTGCTTCTGACATTTGGCAAAGGGACCAACGTTCTTCACGACAGTTGCCCTGGAAGAGGACGCCATGACCTCCACCCTCACAGCCCTGCTCTGCCTTGGTGAGAAATAAAACTGGAGAAGAGGAATTCTAGTCTTGGAGGAAACCACCGCAACCAGGCGTTGGCCCAACAGGACATTTCAGGAGCTCAGAAGGCACCTTGTAGGGGAGGACATACTTATGGTTCAAGGACAAACCCTCACAGGGTACTCTCTTCCAGGACTGACCCTTGTCCCCAGGAACCCAGTGCTGGCAGGTGAGTGTGTTCCCATCTTTCCCTTCTTATGCATCCTCCGTGGGAAAACGAGTCTCCCCTAGTGGGTGGAGATGGATAACATCAGGTGATGACAGATGCTGTGATGGCTGACAGGTCCTGGAGTCAGAGCTGAGATGTGGGGGGGGCTGTCCTGAGGCCCAGACAGTGATTTCCTTGCAGGAATCCCACCCAAGCCTAAAATCACAGTTGAACCAAAGTCTGTGTTCACTGCCCACACCCTGGTGAACATCTCATGTGAAGGGCCCCCAGGTGTTCAGGAGTACTATCTGTATAAAGAGGGAAGTCCAGATCCTTGGCTCAGAAAGATTACATTGGAAGCTGAGAACAAAGTGAAGTTCATCATCCCATCCTTTGAATGGCACCATGCAAGAGGGTGTTGCTGTTACTATAAGACTCATGCTGGCCTGTCAGTGGCGAGTGACACGCTGGAGATGGTGGTGACAGGTAAGAGGACACTGAGTGACCAGCTCCAGGCTCTGCCCTCAGGGAAGAGTGCACTCTCTAGGTAATGTCTTCTCACAGCCCAGCCCTTGAGGAGAATGTGTGAGACATGAATCCCTTTTCAGTCCTCCTTCCTATCCTAGGAATCCACAGCAAACCCAGCTTGGCAGCCCTGCCCACCCATGTGGTGACCTCAGGAGGGAATGTGACCCTCCAGTGTGTGTCAGATCATGGATATCAGAGCTTCGTCCTAAGGAAGGAAAATGAAAATTTCTCCGTCTCTCTGGTCTCACAAAATATACACACTGGGAAAGTCCAGGCTCAATTTTATGTTGGTCCTGTGACCTACAAACAGAGGTGGATATTCAAATGCTATGGCTTGACCAACCCTCACATATGGTCAGAATCCAGTGAAAACCTGGAACTTATGGAGTCAGGTAAACCTTAGTCTTCCCCTTAAATGATGCTGGGCCAGACATAGGAAAAAAGGGGATGGAGTGCTGTATATGGGTGGGGAGAGTCAAGGCTCTTGATCTCCATATGTTAGGGCACGAGAGACAAATATACCCGAGATACAGAATGCAGGCTGGACAGTGAGAGAAATACCTGGATGCCCATGAAAAAGCGGGTCTTCATTGCTATTTCAAGGTGAGCTTCGGTAACATTTCCACGCACATCCACCTCTTGCTTAATCTACTTCTTTGTAGAGATCATCCAGAAACCCACCATCTGGGCTCAGCCAGGATCTGTGGTTACCGCGTGGAGTCCTGTGACTATCTGGTGTGGAGGCAACCTGGAGACCCAGCTGTATATTCGGCATAAAGAAGGAAGCTCAGCACCCTGGGACAGACAGGCCACAAAGGTTCTCAACAATAATGCTGAGTTCAAAATCCCATCCATGACAACACAGAATGCTGGGAAATATTACTGTTATTCTTACAACACTTATGGCTGGACCAAATACAGCGACCCCCTGGAGCTGGTGGTGACAGGTAGAGTGTTCTTATGGGTGTCAGGCTTCTGTACCCAGGATAAATGTCTTCTTTCCAAGGGGTCATCTCCCAGCCCAGACCTGTTGTCAATGTGGATTGTGTGATCTCAGTTAACATGTTTTCTCCTCATCTCCTAGGCATCTCCCACAGCAAACCCAGCCTGTCAGCTGTGTCCAGCCCAGTGATACCCTCAGGAGGGTAATGTCCCTCCAGTGTATCTCACAGCAGAGATATGATGAGCTCATTCTGACTAGAGATGCTCGTAAGTTCTCCAACTCCCTCTCAGTTCACTATATTTACCCTAGACAGTTCCAAGCTCTATTCCCTGCGATCCCTGTGACCTCCAGCCAGAGGTGGAGGCAAGATGTTATGGCTATTGCAGCAGCAAGCCCCAGGTGTGGTCAGAATCCACTGACATCCTGGAGCTCCTGATCTCAGGTCAGGTGGACCCAGACTGTTGATTCAATGATGTTATACCTGACACAGGTTCACAGAGGAGGCCCTGGTATGTGTTGGGTGAGGTCAGCCAGGCGTCCTGATCCCAGGGAAGCAGCATGCAATGTGGGAGTGAGAAGAGAGAAACTAAAGCTGGGACATAGTGAGATTCAGGAAAGAGAAAGGTTTTCACATGGCTCCACTGGTCTCTGCAAATCACACATCAGCTACGTGTTTGACTATTGCTGTTGCATGTTCAAGCAGAACCAACCACCTTCTTCTCATCTCCTTTTTTTGCAGGAATCCTCCACAAACCCACCATCATGGCTGAGCAAGGCTCTTTGATTACTTATGGGAGTCCTGTGACCATCTGGTGTCAGGGGACCCTGGAGACCCGAATATACATTCTGCATAAAGAGGGAAGCTCAGCACCCTGGAACATACAAAACCCACTGAAGCCTGGGAACAAGGCTAAGTTCTCCATCTCGTCCATGACCCAGGGACATGCAGGGAAGTATCACTGTTATTCTTACAGCCCTGCTGGCTGGTCAGAATGAAGTGACACCCTGGAGCTGGTGGTGACAGGTGAGAGACCACTCAGTGTTCCCAGGCCCAGCCTGTGTCCTTGGGACAAAGGTCCTCCCTCCGTGGTGTCCTCTTCTCACAACCCTGCCCTGGGGGGCTATGTGGGCGGTGTGATCTCATTTAGCAGGATGTCCTCTCCTCTCCTAGGCATCTACCACAGGAAACCCAGCCTGTCAGCCCTGCCAAGACCTGTAGTGACCTCAGGAGGGAACTTGACCCTTCAGTGTGTCTCACAGCAGAGCTATGATGGGTTCACTCTGACTAGGGAAGATCAGATATTCTCTAGCTGCCTGGAAGTTCAGTATATAAACTCTGGACAATCGTAGGCCCTGTTTCCTGTGGTCGTTGAGACACCCGGAAAGAGAGCAATCTTCAGATGTTATGGATATTACAAAGATACCCCGCAGGTGTGGTCAGAGTCCAGTACCCCCTGGAAATACATGTCTCAGGTGAGGAAGTCTCATCTACCCAGTCATTTTTGGACACCAGAAATGCTTTATCATGAGCTCTGCTCCCAGGAAAGTTCCAAGTTGCGGGGTGGGCAGCTGAGAGCATTTTAGTCCTGAGCCAGAGCTCCATGGGGAGAGGTGGTGACAATTTCAGTAGAGAATGAGGGAGCAAGTATTTCAGGAACCAGCTTCTTAACCACCAACCCACCTTCCTTCCAGGACTATCCAGGAAGCCCTCCCTGCAGACACAGCAAGGCCTTGTCCTGAGTCCTGGAGATAACTTAACCCTTATGTGTCACTCTAACATCAACTACGACCCATTTGCTCTGTCCAAAGAGGGGCTGAATGATCTCACATGTGTCCCTGGCCATCAGTTCCAGACTGGGCTCTACCAGGCCCATTTCACCCTGGGTCATGTGAGCCTCTTCCCTGGGGGCCGCTATAGATGCTATGTTACCCAAAACCTCTGAATTTTCTGCCCCCAGTGACGATCTTGAAATACTAATCACAGGTGAGGTATTCAGCTGGTCAACTCAGGAACCCACATTGTGTACAGACCGTACTGTGGGAACCCAGGGAGTCGATGTTCATGATGATGTTTGGTATCTCAGAGAGAGTAACAGGCTGGGAGACAGGAGAGTGGGGGAAGGGCAGTCGGAGAAAACAGACAGGGACTCAGAGCAAATGGGAATCCTCTCACCCCACCCTCTTTCTCTCCAGGACAGCCTTCTGTCACACCCTCCCTCTCAGTGCATCCAGGCCCCACAGTGTCCTCAGGAATGAAGGTGACCCTGCTGTGTCAGTCACAGATTCCAATAGACACTTTCCTTCTCTACAAAGAGGGGATGGCCCATCCACACCTGCATCAAAGATCAAAGCTCGAAGATCAACTGTATAAGGCAGAATTCTCCATGAGTGCTGTGACCTCGGCCCTCAGGGGCACTCACAGGTGCTATGGTTCTCGAAGCTCGTCCCCCTACCTGTTGTCACACCCCAGTGACACTGTGGAACTTGTAGTCTCAGGTGAGGTGACCCTAACATCTGTGAGCTGAAGGAGGTGATTCAGGATCCTCCACATAGGAGGGATCTTGGTTGAGATGTGAATGAATGGATCCTAGGGGCAGTCAGTCTGGTGAGGATTCACAGAGAGGCTATCAGTGGTTCTTCAAGTAATACACAGCCCTCCTCATTCGTCAGAATCTAGAAAGTTCCAGGTGCTCAGCAGGAGAGTTCTTGTGAGGCTGCAGAACTACATCAGTGCTATGAAATGGGCCTCAGGAGGCCGTCCACTCTCACTGTTCTTTTGTCTCTTCCCTGTGATTCTCTGGATTTCCATCTTCTCCCCTCAAGGCCCACCCCATCAGCTGGTGCAGGGCAGTGTCCTCTATTGAGGGATTCTGCTCCATCCCAGCTTGTCACTCTGAGTCTATCTAAGTCCTTGTTCTTGTGCCAGTCAGCTTGTATCCAGGTCGTAGAAGTTAAGATAGGATTTCAGCAGGGTCTCCAGATGACTAGAGGGCTAAGAACTGGGTGATACCTGGGGAGGAGCAGCTAGGGTGAGGTAGTGAAAAGAGGCCCAACACTCCCACCTTCTCTTCCTATTCTGTCAGGCCCTGACATTCAAATCTGTATTCCTGTAGAGTCAGGCCCCAAGAGTACTAAGTAAAGATTGTGCTGGAAGGTAGGATCTTGGGGGCCCAGAGGTAGCTATGCCTTTGATGTAGAGTCATCTGGAGATGACGATTTAGACAAGAACCTCCTCTGATTGGACTTCAGTTTCTGCAGATATAAAGGAAAGAGGCCTTGCTTAATTGTTAACTTCCATTCAGTACAGACTGTAACCTCTTCCAGGAGATGGGGGTGGTAGGGCAGACCCCAGAAATCACTAATGTAAATCCAGCCTGTCAATTCTGCCCAGCCCTGTAGTGACCTCAGGAGGGAATGTGACTCTCCAGTGTGTCTGACCGCAGGGATATCATAGATATTTTGTTCTGAATAGGGAAGATCAGATGTTCTCCATTCCCTCAAAGCACAGCATATATATTTTATATGACACTTTCTGGCTCTGTTCTCTGTTAGTTCTATGATTGCTCCAACAGAGATGGACATTCAAGTGCTCTGGCTATTATTTGAGCAGCTCCTATTGTGGTGAGAAGGAAACAAGCCCCTAGAACTCTAGGTGTCTGATGAGGAAGTTCTAGTCTTCTCCTTGAAGTTCTTTGGACCGGTCACATTTTTAATGGGAAGGCTCTTGTATATGATGTGTGAGCAGATCAAGGTCCCATGAGCTCGATGACACAGGAAAGGTAAACAAAAGAGATAATGTGCGTAAAACTGGGATTCGAGGCAACAGATGAGTTTCATGTGGTTTCACTGGTGTTCCATAATTCCTGTATGAGTTAAAGTATCATCAGTATATAATCATATGTATATATATATATATAT
>NW_008332816.1:1631004-1652954 GCF_000622305.1 Nannospalax galili
ATTTACATGCACAGTACATTATATGAACACATACATGGTCATCTTTGATTCTATACCTTTATCTTTACAGATTTTAGTTTAAAGTTAACGCACATTAATGTTTCACAGCTAGTCCGATTTATGTGTTTATTACTCACCATTTGGTGCTGATTTCCATTACTCCTCGATAGAACAAATAGGCATTGTATGTCTAGAACAGATTGGCACTAGGTGTCTGTACCTATGTGACCTGTGAGTTGCGCTGTAGTTTCTATGTGATGATTAGTTAATGAGATGCTGACTCAATGATTCAGCAGCAGCTGAAAAACTTGCTGTGGTGGGTAAAGAGGAGATGAACTCACATTGTTATCTCTTTAAGATCCTGCTATCCAGGAACCCGTGAAGAACAGCCCTGGATCTTGGGTCCTTGCTGATGAGTCAGTGGAAATGACCACCAGGGAAATTAGCTTATGTGATTCCCTAGTCAGAGAAGAGAGCACAGGAGGGCTCCAGGGTTTCAGAATTGGGAGCAAGTTATTTTCGCAAAAGATCTCAGGGCTCATATAAACTATGTTCCAGAGTGAATCAGCAAGATGTTTTGATTGCAGAGTACAGTGCATGTGAGGAATTGAATAAGACTAGAAGGATCCGTCTGCAGCAAGGAAGAGATTTATCTGAGGTCTTCGTGAGGTCATGTGATAAAAATAATGTGCATCTATAGAAAGTAAATATATGAAATGTGTGTAAAATCCAGGAGAGAAAATGCAAGTATCAACTAGTTCCCATTTCTGATTCCTTTTATTTGTTTCCCAGGAGAATCTGAGACCAACAGCCCTCACAAAAAGTCAGAGCCTAATAACATGGGTGACTAAGGAGAATTCTCTGTTAAAGGGCTGGACAAAGAGTCAAGGACTGCCTAGGGGAGGTAGTCGTCTGGGAAGAAGTCCAGGCATACTGGGGTGACATTGGCCTATGCTGAACATTTGTCCACAATCCCCAGGATCACAGTCCCAAAATCACACTGTGGAGAATCTCACCAGGATGGGCATGGCTGGATTGATCGTTGTGGTTCTTGGGATTCTGCTGTTTGAAGCTCAGCACAGCCAGAGAAGGACCCAAGACCCAGTGGCGAGGTGCGTAGGAGAGACACCACTTGACTGTTTAGAGAAGTAGAGTCTGGACAATAAATCTGTCAGGGGTGTTTGTGTCAGAAAATACCATGGTTATGTTGGGAGCCTATTGTCCTGTTGTGAGTGAATGTCCAGGGAGCACGTGTGTTTTGCATGCAGGGAAAGATCTGAGGTGAGACAGAGATGTTTTCAGTACCAAATTAATGTTTTTACTCATCTACTCTGGTGTGGATTTCAGCTGACTGGTCCTCTTATCTCTATAGATGGGGGAACATCCTTTCCCAGCAGTGAGCTTGGGCCCTCACCTCTGTGTATCCTCAGTTTTCCCTCATTCCATGAGCTAATTTCCATCACTGTAAACTACCACGTTCCCCGTTTGCATTATGGGCCTTTTGTTTTTTAAATAATGAAAAAGAAAGTTATCTCAAATAACAAAAATGATGAGCAAATATCATATTTCAGACATAACTTAACTGAGAATAAATAACTCGAACTCTGAAACTCTCCAACTTTCAGTCTTCCACGCATGCTCCTTGGGTGGCTTTTATGAAGCATAAACACTTGGTGTCAATACGCTGCTGTTTCAAGAGACTATCTGGCAGACATGGCTTTGAATGTATCATTTTCTTAAAACAAGACCTGATTTGTGAGATTTCCTGCTTACTGTATATAAACCTTTATGGTCGTCTTCATAATTCCAATGTCATGTCACTTGTGTGGAGTTTGGAAGTGATACATAGCTGATCCATCTTTAATTATAGTGCCCATGGTCCTTTGTGGGCACATACAAGACGAACTGACATGTTCATTTTTCAAACTTGCAGAAAAATTATAGTGACTGATTAGTTACTTCTGTTTTGTTGTGATAAAATCACTGTCCAAAGGAACTTAGAGAAGAAAGAGTTTATTTGAGCTTACAGTTCCAGAGGAAATAGAGTCGGTCATGCTGGGGAGGCCTGGTGCCCAGAGTGATGGAGTTTAAAATGGAGGCTTACATCTTGAACAGGTACAGAGAGCAGAGAGTGACTGGAAATTTAGCACGGTTTTGGAACTCTGAAAGCCTGTCTGAGTGATTCACTTCCTCCAACCAGGCCACACCTCCTAATACATCCCGAAACTGCACCAAACCTGGGGCCAAAATGTCCAAATACTTGGAGCCTAAGGGGAACACTTTCATTCAAACCACCACAGCTACTTTTCAGTTTTGTGAAGGTATCTTTGTAACACAATTCACAGAGCCGTCATAGACAGTCAAGTCATCTGCAAATAATAACCACAGTTCTTTCTTTCCTGTATGTAAGCTCTTCCTTAAGTTATCTGACTTTACTACTTCACCTAGAACTTCAAGAAAAATGATTAAAATGCATGAACATTTCACCTTTCATCTTTACTTATTAGGAAACTTCTGGTCACTCATTATTACATATGATGTGTATTTCAGTCTTACTTGTATAGATCTTATCCGGATATATACAAAGTTCTGACATCACATTTTATTGTGAATATTCATCATGAGTGGGTGTGGGACAATGAGAAGTGCTGTCCCTACATGTACATGTATCCCTCCATCATGCCTGTTTTTATTTTACCTCTTGGCTTTGATATATGATATGAATTGGTTTTCAAAATATTGAAGCAGGTTGATTTACCAGGTAAATACTACTTGGCTATGCTGTATAAATCCTTTTACACATCAGTGGTTTAAATCTGCATGAATAATAATACGATATATTCTTACAAGTGCACATTAAAGCAATTTCTTTGTTGTTCAAATATCATAGGCTGTATTTATACAAAATCCATGGACGCAGTTACAAAGGTGGTGTGATCTTGTAGTACCATGAGTATATGTGTGGTCTGTTGTTGACTAGAAATTCATTATATGTTGCAAAAAAATGAGGGTTAAATCATTTTTATCTACATTTATGACAGCTATTGGCTCATACTTTGTTCTACATATGACTTTGGGTATTGTTTTAGAATGATGCTGATGTTAGGATGATACTGGTCTCATGGCATGTGTTATCATACATACATCCCAAGTATATCTGAGCGTTCTTCTGTCTGGCTGGGTTTCACTCTCACCTTCTCCATGGCATGGTTGACAAGAACTTTAAACTGGTTGAGCAACTTATATGCGACTTCCCCTGAAGCCCAGCTCAAGTGAGATGAAGGCCAGCCTGTGATGTTCCCTCTCCTCACTGATAGAAAATGGCAAGAAGGTCTGTGGTGCATGTGTGCCAGAGACTCCTGCCCTGGACAAGCACAGGCAGATGGAGTCTGATACCACTTGAGATAGGACTGAGGGAGACAGAAAGCCTGAGAGAGCAGATGGAGACATGGACAAGGTGGGAGTGCTATGGGCTTGAGAATCTCAGCTCCTTCCGGCCTAGGAAGTGGGTGAGACAGGGAGACTCCAACTTGCACACTAGTTTATCATCTAAGTCTACAGAAAGCCTCCTATCTCAGCACAAGTGCCTGCCCAGGCAAATCCTGAGGAAACATGAAGAATTCTTTCACTGTAAACATACACCGTCACACATCCATGGATACAGAAATCCAGAGACATAGGGGTAGGCTACAGAAAACACCAGAATCTCCTTTCTCCATCCATCTACAACGAAAAGCAGAATGAGTAGTAAAACATCACTTTCTCATGGCCATTCCTGGGCAGTGTGTGTCCAGTGTGACCCTCAAACGGAAACTGACACACAGAGCCAGGTGCTTCTGGGTGTTCAGAGGAGAGAATAAGCTCTACCTACAGACAGGTGTCTCAGTGCTCACAGTGGGTAGCAGAGGGCGAGGTGAGCGATCCTGATGTCCAACTGAAAACTGGGGCCAGTGTGACAGCCTCCTCCATGACCTGGAGTCCTGACCTCCCTTCTCCCGACCAGGAGAAGGGCAAGGGTGACAGCTTCCCTCCCTGACCTGGAGTCCTGACCTCCCTTCTCCCCACCAGGAAGAGGGGAAGGGTGACAGCTTCCCTCCCTGACATGGAGTCCTGACCTCCTTCTCCCCACCAGGAGGAAGATACCTTCCGTAACCTCTGGTGGCTGTCAATCCAGTGGCCCTAAGGTTTAGTCTCTGTTCATGGACATGGAGTAAATGCTTCTGGGAAACTTTCCCTTTCCTGTGTTTTTCTGCTCACAATGGTGACGGCAGTCACAGTTTAGTCATACTACACGGACTGTCTCAACATGATTAGAGCAGAGAAGCCCCTACACTCAGCTCCAGATCCGCCAACACAATACACTCTCCTATTCCAACCCCATGTTGTACCTAGTCTGATAAAATGAACAATTCTGACTAGTTTCTGTTACCAACACCCTGAACCCGAAACAAAGCTGAAGACTGACTTGAAATGAGCTAGCCAGGAGGATGTGCAGGGTCTGAGAGAAGAATCTAATGCTCAGGCTGGCACAGGCGGTGGCGCATGAGGAGGCATTAAGTGGAAATCCATACCTTCCAGGCATGAGAATTCTGACCAAGGAGAGAGTGGAACTGAGGCGCAGGAATGTCTGAGAAGGTCCTTTCTAAGGAGGCATGGGGCTGGTTTATGTTGGTATGGTATGTGTGGTCCCGACAGGGCTCACTTCAGTTAGCGAACACAAACCCCAGAGCCATGAGAGAATGTGTCCTTGTCTCTCTCCATGTCTCCTCTGGGCTCCGCACCAGGACAGAAGCTCCACTGAGCTGCACAGTCAGGAGCTCAGTGTGTCTCCTCTGCCCTGCGTCCTGCCTGCAGCATCAACCTCCATCTTTCCCCTGAGGGACATGTTTTCTGGGCGTGCCAAGGCCTGTGTTGTCCTGAACTCTCCACACCTGTGATTATGCACAGTGGAGGTGCACAGGATTGGTGTAACTAGCAAGTTCTGTTACGAGTGAGAGGCTCCTAAGGGTGCATTTTCCCTGATGATAGAAGGAAGTTAAATGTTGTTTACGGAAAATATTTTCTGCAGTGGTGTAACTGCCAAGAAGTTGGGTACATAAATAATATTAACTAAACTCATTGATTCACTAAGGAATAATAAGGTAAAATTCTTTCATTTTCAAAACTTTTAAAAAAAATTTTATAACCACATGATTAGAAGAAGCATTTCATTACAGCTGTAGCATATTCAGTAACACTTTCCAGAGCACGGACACATCTCTTTCAACAGTGTCTGTAAATTTTAGGTTCACAGTTTAATTAATATGGTTATACAGTATTCAACTCAGTATAAACCCTGTAAGACATAAAATTGAATGAGGTTTTAACCTTTAAAAGAGATTTCCATTTCATTAAAAAATATATTATTTCATACAGAAAACCCCATAGTACAGGCGACAGCATGCTAGATCTTGACTGAGAAGTCAGCAGTAGGCAAGACCTGCACATTGGTGGAATAGCATTGACTTGATTAGCCAAAGAGGTATGGATATAAGTCATTAGGGAGATTGTTTCATTATTTTTTTTCCCACTTACTGCCCCTTGTATGGTTAAGTACACATCTGTTCCTGTCACACTTTGCAAAGCTCACAGAATATCCCTATAGCATCGCCAGCTGACTGGCCATGGTAGGAACCCCAGAACACTGCAAAGAAGTTCTGGTTGAAGGAGTGAAGGAGACCCAGTAAAGAGGCTCTGGGATAGAAATTCAAGCCTCGATTAACCATCACCTGAAAGGCTTTGTCTCTGGAAGAGACCAGGTCTCTTTGTTGCTGAATCTTGGTCCTCGGTGACATGAAAACTGTTCAGTCAGATGTGGCTGGGCTGTAGGCCGATGCCATTTCTAAGATGAGACCAGAGGTGGAAATGGGCCTGTAATCCCAGCACACGGGAGAATGAGGGGGGAGGATCAGGAGTTTGATACCGCCTGGGCTGCATGAAGGACTATTTTAGAAACACAAAACAAAGAGCAGCAGAAACTTCAGATTCTGGTGCCACAGACAAGCCACAGCACGATGGGGGAAAACAGCCTGAAGAGAGCAGTTCCCCTTCCTGCATTTCTACTGAAGCCACACCCTTGTCACCGGAAGGAGAAACAGCCACCAACAGCCATGCTCAGTGCTTCTGACATTTGGCAAAGGGACCAACGTTCTTCACGACAGTTGCCCTGGAAGAGGACGCCATGACCTCCACCCTCACAGCCCTGCTCTGCCTTGGTGAGAAATAAAACTGGAGAAGAGGAATTCTAGTCTTGGAGGAAACCACCGCAACCAGGCGTTGGCCCAACAGGACATTTCAGGAGCTCAGAAGGCACCTTGTAGGGGAGGACATACTTATGGTTCAAGGACAAACCCTCACAGGGTACTCTCTTCCAGGACTGACCCTTGTCCCCAGGAACCCAGTGCTGGCAGGTGAGTGTGTTCCCATCTTTCCCTTCTTATGCATCCTCCGTGGGAAAACGAGTCTCCCCTAGTGGGTGGAGATGGATAACATCAGGTGATGACAGATGCTGTGATGGCTGACAGGTCCTGGAGTCAGAGCTGAGATGTGGGGGGGGCTGTCCTGAGGCCCAGACAGTGATTTCCTTGCAGGAATCCCACCCAAGCCTAAAATCACAGTTGAAACAAAGTCTGTGTTCACTGCCCACACCCTGGTGAACATCTCATGTGAAGGGCCCCCAGGTGTTCAGGAGTACTATCTGTATAAAGAGGGAAGTCCAGATCCTTGGCTCAGAAAGATTACATTGGAAGCTGAGAACAAAGTGAAGTTCATCATCCCATCCTTTGAATGGCACCATGCAGGAGGATATCGCTGTTACTATCAGACTCCTGCTGGTGTGTCAGAGGCCAGTGACACACTGGAGATGGTGGTGACAGGTAAGAGGACACTGAGTGACCAGCTCCAGGCTCTGCCCCCAGGGAAGACTGCACTCTCTAGGTAATGTCTTCTCACAGCCCAGCCCTTGGGGAGAATGTGGGAGACATGAATCCCTTCTACAGTCCTCCTTCCTATCCTAGGATACTATCGCAAACCCAGCTTGGCAGCCCTGCCTACCCATGTGGTGACCTCAGGAGGGAATGTGACCCTCCAGTGCGTGTCAGATCATGGATATCAGAGCTTCCTCCTAATGAAGGAAAATAAAAATTTCTCCATCTCTCCGGTCTCACAAAATATATACACTGGGCAAGTCCAGACTCAGTTTTCTGTGGGTCCAGTGACCCACAAGCAGAGGTGGATATTCAAATGCTATGGCTTGATCAACCCTCACATATGGTCAGAACCCAGTGACAACCTGGAACTCCTGGTGTCAGGTAAATCTTATTCTTCCCCTTAAATGATGCTGGACCTGACATAGGTCAAAAGGGGATGGAGTGGTGTGTTATGGGTGGGGAAAGTCAAAGCTCTTAATCTCCATGTGTTAGGGCATGAGAGACAAATTTACCCGAGATACAGAATGCAAGCTGGACAGTGAGAGAAATACCTGGAATTCCATAAAAAAGCAGGTCTTCATTGCTATTTCAAGGTGAGCTTCCGTGACATTTCCACGCAAACTTACCTCTTGCTTAATCTTCTTTGTAGGGATCCTCCAGAAGCCCACTATCTTGGCTCAGCCAGGACCTGTGGTTACCTCGGGGAATCCTGTGACTATCTGGTGTGGAGGAACCATGGAGACCCAGCTGTATGTTCTGCATAAAGAAGGAAGCTCAGCACCCTGGGACAGACAGGCCCCAAAGCTTCTCAACAATAATGCTGAGTTCAACATCCTATCCACGACAACTCAGAATGCTGGGAAATATTACTGTTATTCTTACAGCACTTATGGCTGGACCAAACGCAGTGACGCTCTGGAGCTGGTGGTGACAGGTAGAGTGTTCTCATGGGTGTCACGCTTCTGTACCCAGGATAAATGTCTTCTCTCCAAGGAGTCATCTCCCAGCCCAGACATGGGGTCAATGTGGATTGTGTGATCTCAGTTAACATGTTTTCTCCTCGTCTCCTAGGCATCTACCACAGCAAACCCAGCCTGTCAGCTGTGTCCAGCCCCGTGATAACCTCAGGAGGGAATGTGACCCTCCAGTGTGTCTCACAGCAGAGATATGATGGGCTGATTCTGACTAAAGATGATCAGAAGTTCTCCAGCTCCCTCGCAGTTCAGTATATTTACCCTAGAGGGTTACAGGCTCTGTTCCCTGTGATCCCTGTGACCTCCAGCATGAGGTGGAGGCTCAGATGCTATGGCTATTACAGCAGCAAGCCCCAGGTGTGGTCAGAATCCAGTGACATCCTGGAGCTCCTTATCTCAGGTCAGGTGGACCCAGACTGTTGATTCAATGATCTTATACCTGACACACGTTCACAGAGGAGGCCTGATATGTGTTGGGTGAGGGCAGCCAAGTGTCCTGAGCCCAGGGAAGCACAGCATGCAGTGTGGGAGTGAAGAGAGAGAAACTAAAGCTGTGACATAGTGAGATTCGGGAAAGAGAAAGGTTTTCACACGGCTCCACTGGTTCTACAAATCACACGTCAGCTACACTTGTGACTTTTGCTGTTGCATGTTCAAGCAGAACCACCTCCTTCTCATTCCTTTCTTGCAGGAATCCTCCAGAAACCCACCATCATGGCTGAGCAAGGCTCTTTGATTACTTATGGGAGTCCTGTGACCATCTGGTGTCAGGGGACCCTGAAGACCCAAATATACGTTCTGCATAAAGAGGAAAGCTCAGCACCCTGGAACATACAAAACGCACTGAAGCCTGGGAACAAGGCTAAGTTCTCCATCTCGTCCATGACCCAGGGACATGCAGGGAAGTATCACTGTTACTCTTACAGCCCTGCTGGCTGGTCAGAACGAAGTGACACCCTGGAGCTGGTGGTGACAGGTGAGAGACCACTCAGTGTTCCCAGGCCCAGCCTGTGTCCTTGGGACAAAGGTCCTCCCTCCGTGGTGTCCTCTTCTCACAACCCTGCCCTGGGGGGCTATGTGGGCAGTGTGATCTCATTTAGCAGGATGTCCTCTCCTCTCCTAGGCATCTACCACAGGAAACCCAGCCTGTCAGCCCTGCCAAGCCCTGTAGTGACCTCAGGAGGGAACTTGACCCTCCAGTGTGTCTCACAGCAGAGATATTATGGATTCATTCTGATTAGGGAAGATCAGATCTTCTCTAGCTCCCTGGAAGTTCAGTATACCAACTCTGGACAATCACAGGCCCTGTTCCCTGTGGTCCTTGAGACACCTGGAAAGAGAGAAATCTTCAGATGTTATGGATATTACAAAGGTACCCCGCAGGTGTGGTCAGAGTCCAGTGACCCCCTGGAAATACATGTCTCAGGTGAGGAAGTCTCATCATCTACGCAGTCATTTTTGGATACCTGAAATGCTTTATCATGAGCTCTGCTCCCAGGAGAGTTCCAAGTTGCGGGGTGGGCAGCCGAGGAGAACATTTTAGTCCTGAGCCAGAGCTCCATGGGGAGAGGTGGTGACAATTTTAATAGAGAATGAGGGAGCAACTATGTCAGGAACCAGCTTCTTAACCTCCAACCCACCTTCCTTCCAGGACTATCCAGGAAGCCCTCCCTGCTGACCCAGCAAGGCCTCGTCCTGAGTCCTGGAGAGAACTTAACCCTTCTGTGTCACTCTAACATCAGCTATGATACATTTGCTCTGTCCAAAGAGGGGGAAAATGATCTCACACGTGTCTCTAGCCATCAGTTCCAGAGTGGGCCCTACCAGGCCCATTTCACCCTGGGTCCTGTGAGCCTCTTCACTGGGGGCCGCTATAGGTGCTATGGTGCCCAAAACGTCTCTGAATTTTCTGCCCCCAGTGACCATCTGGACATACTAATCACAGGTGAGGAATTCAGTTGGTCAACTCAGGAATCCAGATTCTGTACAGTCCATGCTGTGGGAACCCAGGGAGTCGATGTTCATGATGATGTTTGGTATCTCAGAGAGAGTAACAGGCTGGGAGACAGGAGAGTGGGGGAAGGGCAGTCAGAGAAAACCGACAGGGGCTCAGAGCAAATGGGAATCCTTTCTCCCAAACTTCTTTCTCTCCAGGACAGCCTTCTGTTACACCCTCCCTCTCTGTGCGTCCAGGCCCCACAGTGTCCTCAGGAGAGAACGTAACCCTGCTGTGTCAGTCACGAAGCCAGATGGACTCTTTTCTTCTGTTGAAGGAGGGGGCTGTCCATCCCCAGCTGTATCAAAGATCAAAGTTCCAAGATCAACAGTATAAGGCCGAATTCTCTATGAGTGCTGTGACCTCGGACCTTGGGGGCACCTACAGGTGCTGTGGTGCTCGAAGCTCATCCCCCTACCTGTTGTCACACCCCAGTGACCCTGTGGAGCTTGTAGTCTCAGGTGAAGTGACCCGACATCTGTGAGCTGAAGGAGGTGACTCAGGATCCTCCACCTAGGAGGGATCTTGGTTGAGATGGGAGTTAATGGATCCTAGGGGCGGTCAGTCTCGTGAGGATTCACCACTCAGAAATGCACAGAGGCTAACAGTGGGTCTTCAAGTACTTCACAGTCCAACTTCTTCACTGGAATCTAGAAGGTTCCAGGTCAGCAACAGGCGAGTCCTGGGGAGGCTGCGTGGCAGAAATACATTAGTGAGACGAAATAGAGCCTCCCACATCTCACTTTTCTTTTGCCTCTTTCCTGAGATCCTCTGGGGTCCCCAGTCCTCTACCCTCAGGGCCCACCCCAGCAGCTGGTGCAGGGTAGTGTCCTCTACCTAGGGAGTCTGCTCTGCCCAAGCTTGTCACTCTCGGTCCAACTAAATCCTGTTCCCTATGTCAGTCAGCTTGTGTCCACAACCTAGAAGTCAAGCTAGGAATGTAGCAGGCTTCCCAGGTGATAAGAGACTTAAAGCTTGGGCCCCAGAAGGGGACATCCAGGCAGAGAGAGAGAGAGAGAGAGAGAGAGAGAGAGAGAGAGAGAGAGAGAGAGAGAAACAAACTCAGCCTGGGGAAGGAGCAGCTAGGGTAAGGTAGCCTTCCCATCCTACCCTGTTAGACCCTGAGAACCAAATCTGTAGCCCCATGGAGTCAAGCCCCTAGAGTACTAGGTAAGGACTCTGTTGGTAGGAAGGTTCCAGGGGGTACAGTGTTAGTTATAGGGTTGGTGCAGCCTCTTCTGGAGATGCTTAGACCAAGGTCTCCTCTGTTTAGGCCTAAGTTCCTCCTGGTATAAAGGAAAGAGGCCTTGCCCAGATTGGTAGGTTCCATTCTGTATAGACTGCTACCTCTGTCAGGAGATGGGAGAGGGACCAGAACCCACACCTGCAGTCAGTCTGGACTCCTGTCATGATGATGCTGACATTGTGCAGGGACAGGGCACAGGGCCATGGCAGGAATTCAGGCTGTTTCACTCCAGCTTGTAGGGCTCAGCTCTGATAGATCGGTCAAGGCTGGAGGTCAGATTCTCTTAGATCAACCCCAGCTCTGCCACTTCCAGCCCTGTGGCCTGAGACACGAGATCTGTCTGCATGGAAGGGGGGCATCATGTGTTAGATGACTGCGGGGTCATCAGACAAAGACCCAGCTTGTCCTAACACACAGCAGGTGCTGAAGAAAGCAGCATCCTTCATTCATGATGTCACCTGTGCTCCAGGTCTGAAAAGTTACCAGAAGGTTCCAATTGCTGTCTCAGTGGTCTTCCTCCTGCTGCTCCTCCTCCTCCTCCTGCTCCTCCTCCTCCTCAGACAAAGGCATCAGAACAGACACAGGAAAACAGGTGAGTAGAGTGTGAGTGACCTGGGCCCAGGAGGTGGTGGGCTCCCTGTGTGCCATCCAAGTAGAAGCTCAGGGCGCAAGCCGCAGGGAAACCAGCCAGACTGGGGCATGTCAGCTTAGAAACACTTCTGCAGAATCTCAGATCAGAAACAGGTGATCTCAGTCCCTGAGCAAATGTTAGGTGTTCTGTGATCGTTTACATCTCCTGGAACATTTGTGCTGAGTGTAAGAGTGTAATGTTCCCTTCCTTCCCTGATGGTGCCTGGGGGAGGGGCTTCCCAACTCTTGGCTGAGACTCCTTCCTCTCAAGTAGGTCAAAGAGAGTTGGACTTGCAACTTCCTGCAGGAGTTGCAGAGCCAGTGCCCAGGGACAGAGGTCCTCAGAAGAGGTATCTCATGTCCACCAACCTAGAATCCCACCTGCCTGATACCCCTCACTGTCAACTGACACCCCATTTTCTCCCCAGCTCCAACCCAGCCACAGCCATCCAGAAGTCCTGTGTGAGAGAGGGCTCTGGGGAGGGATCACAGGGATGGAGGGTAGGGTGTGATATGAGCATTCAGTGGGACTGAACCCAACACTATAGATCTAGGGTCATCATCACACTCCCTGGTTCTCTGCTCCCATATGGGACAGGTCAAGGGTCTGGGGGATGGAGCAATTCCAGGTACTCTGGACAGGAGATGATCCTCTTCTACTGACCTTGCAGATGCTTCTGTGAAGAACACACAGCCGGTGGACAGCATGGAGCTGGACACTCAGGTGAGACCTCTTCCTCCATCTACAGTGCTGCAGAGCTGGAGGTCCAGTGTACTCAAGAGAGCAAACTCTGTCCTCTTGACTGTGACCCTTCTTGCCCTGTGTGTCTTCTTTCTGTCTACTTTCTGGCTCTTCAGCATCTGTGTGGTTGGTAGCATGCTCCAGGTCTCAAAAGGACACATGAGGGACTGAGGCTATAGCTCAGTTGCAGAGTGACTACCTAGGCTGTGTGAGGCACTGGGTTTGATCCTGAGCACCAAAAAATATAAACATGAGTGAAAGAGACCCCATGTACTTGACCCCCCCTCATCTGTCCAGCCATTTACGAGGCTCTTCCTCTTTTTTCTTTCCTTTTTTGGTGTGTGCACACGTGTGTACCTGCATATGGAGGCTGCAGCCCAACTTTGAGCATCTTCCCCAATTTCTGTTTATCTTACTTGTTGAGGCATAGTCTGTCACTGAACCTGGAGTGCACCTGTTCAGGTGGACTGACTGGTCAGTACACCCCAGGGATTCTCCTATCTTCACTTTCCCAGGGTTGAGATCACAAGCATTTTCCACCTTGCCCAACATTTAAAAAATATTTATTGAGCTGCACGCCTTTAGTCCCAGCACTCTGGAGGCAGAGGCAGGCGGAGCTCTGTGAGTTCGAGGGCAGCCTGGTCTACATAGGTCCAGGCTAGCTGGGGCCATAGGGAGACCCTGTCTCAAAAAGACAAAAAGTTTTTTGAAATTTTGTTATTTTCATACAAAAATAACTTCATGGTATTTAGATCTTCTCCTCTATCCATACCTCCCCTCACTGCCCCCTGGCCAACTTATGGTATATATAGCTTAATTTGTGTCTCCAAATGTCATTCACTGTGTGTCCATCCACTTGAGCCTGATTAACCTATCAAGAGTTCATCCTTGAAAGAGACTCTCTGACCTTTTCACAACAGCTATCAGTTGCCAAAATTTCCTTAGGTTGTGTTGAGGTTTCTTTTATGTGCTTCCCCATGTCTATGCTGGGAATTTTATGTGGACTGACCTTGCATGGAATTTCTATATACTGTCACCATTGCTGTTAGTTCATATGAGTAACTGACCATCTGTCTAGAAAACCCTGTTTCCTTGTAGTCATTCACCACCTTTGGTTATAACAATTTTCTCACCTCCTCTTCTGAGATGGTCCCCGAGCCCTGGGAGGTAGAAATTTGATATAAGTGTCATATTAAGAAATAAGCGTTCTGTAGCCTCCTGTTTAGTGAGGACAACATTGACCAGTTGTGGTTTCTGTGTTAATCACCATCTGCTACCTAAGGAAATGTCTCTGATGAGAGTTGAAAGGTGTAAAAATCTAAGGGCATAACAATAAGTCCTTAGAAATCAGTTTATTAGGATAACTATTTACTAGAAAAAAAATATTAGGCCCTCCTCTACATCTTCTGATGGGTCTAGCCTCAGGTTTCTAAGCCTTTTATCAAGGTCAGGGATAGGCTTCATCCTGTTAAGGTGGTCTCATACCCATTTAGGGAGTGATTGGTTACTCCTATAATATCCACGCTGCTATTGCACCAATGGGCATAATTTGCCAGGCCTGTTGTTGTAGTTAACAGGATTCACAGCTGGGTAAGTTTGATGATCTCTTTTCGTTCTGAGAATATTCATAGCACCTTCCACTATTATGAACCCTAGCCAGTAGAGATGAGGCTCTGATGTCAAAACCAGGGTGATTTCTCCTTCTTTGTTCTAAGTTCTTGTATGTAGCATCTTCAGCAATAGTCTTACCATCAAGTCCTGGTGGTAACCAAGAGCAGAACTGATTAGTTATTTTCTTTTTCATGTGGGTGCCAAGGATAAACTCTGGTCCTCATACTTGCACAGCAATGACTTTACTGACTGAACCACCTCCCTAGGCCGTGGACTTTCTCTTGATCAATCTCCTGGTGGGCTGCCGATATAGCAGGCAGCAGAGCTCCTCACCCACTGGGGACAACCTGAACTGTGAGGGACAGCGTGCTAAAACGCAGAGTGAAGCCAGGCAAAGTGTTTGAGGGAAATGACACAATGTGGGTGGAGCGTGGGGCAGAGGGGGCCAGTGTGAATTACAAAGGGCACCCGGACAGGCATGTTCTGAGAACAAGTCTAGGTGCAGAGACCCACAAAGACACCTAATGGACCAGCACCTGCAGGCAGAGCACAGCCGGGGGTGGGGGTAAGAAACTGGATGAGAGACGTGATTTGTCATGAAGATGGAGCCAATGGAGTGAGAGCCAGGATAAGATGTCAGAAATGCAGGAAGGAGGCCGCCAGGTACCCCCAAGTCCTCAGGAAGTCCCTGAAGATCCCATGAGGAAGGACAGTATGGATTGTAGATCTAAATTGTCATTTAGGCCAGTCTGAGGAAATCTTGCTGGAGCTCTCCAGAGGAACCAGGAGACACTGCGTCTGTCTCACTCTCTCCCTCCTGTAGAGTCCACCTGAGGAAGACCCCACGAAAGAGATGTACGCCCAGGTGAAACCTTCCAGATTCAGGAGGTCAGAGGTCACCTCTCCTTCCACCATGTCAAAGGAAATATTGAACATGAAAGACAGAAAGGCAATAAAAGGCAAAGTGAAGGACAGTCAGGTGAGTTCTGCCTGCCCCAGGGAACAGGGCCCCAACACCAAGCACCTACCTACCTTCCTCTCACCCTCTCTCACTCCAGGCTGCTGCATCTGAGGCCCCACAGGACGTGAACTATGCCCAGCTGTTCTTCATGACACCAAGACGGGCAGAAGAGACTCCTGCCTCCCAGGCAGGGAAGCCCCAGCTGAGACCAGGGAGCGCCCTGCCCTAGTGTTCACAGCCCAGAAAGACTCTGGCCCTACACTCCACAGAGGGAGACTCAGGGGTGTCTGAGGGACATGATCTTCCTCCAGGTGGACCCCCATCTTGCTAGCCACACCTGCCAATAACATGGCACATCTAAGCATGGAACTGGAAAAGTCAGATCCATAAATAAATTCACAAGAGTAGAAATCCTGGCATCGTGTCATACTGACACTGTAGGAAGAGAACAGGAACCTGCTCGAAGATGAAGGGGGAGAGAAGAAAACGGACAGGAAGAGGAGCTCTGAGCTACAACATCACAGTTCAGGCCAGTAATCCCAGCTAGTAGGGAGGATGAGGCAGGGATCGCACGTTCTGGGACTGTCTGGGCTACATAGAGTTCAAGGCTAAGCTCTGAAATTTGAAAGTCCATCTTAAAACAAAAATTAAAAGGGGTCTGCAATCTTTGTCCTCCTGGGTCTAGGGTACCTCACTTGGGATAAATTTTTTCTACTTCCATCCATTTACCTGCAAATTTCATAATTTTGTTTTTCTTAACAGCTGAATAATATTCTATTGTGTGATTGTACCATACTTTTATTAACCATTCATCAGTTTATGGACATCTAGGTTGTTTCCATTTCCTGGCTATTGTGAATAGGGTCACAATGAACATGGATGAACACGTATCTTTGCAGTAGGATATAGAAACTTTTGGGGATATGGAAATTTCCTTCACTTGTCTCTATTCATACATTATATTTTAATCATATTTAGTCCCCCTCCTCCATCTGTTCCCTCTCTTTAATACACCCACCTAATTTCATGTACTCTCTGTCTCTCTCCTATCTATCTGTCTGTCTGTCTATCATCTATCTAATCTATCTATCTATCATCTATCTATCTATCTATATCCATCTATCATCACCTATTTATCTATCTATCTGATCTATCTAATCTCCCAGGCCTATCTACCCAGGGATGGTACAAAGGGCTGGGTCCTCCTACACCAATCAGCAATTAAGAAAATGCGATCCAACTATCCATCCATCCATCACCTATCTACCTATCATCTATGATCTATCTATCATCTATCATCATCTCTCTATCATCTATCATCTATCTATCTTCTATCTATCTATCTGTCTGTCTATCTATCACCTATCATCATCTATTGATCATCTATCATCTATCTATCTTCTATCTATCTATCTGTCTATCTATCTATCTATTCTATCTATCTATCTATCCTCTATCTATATATCTATCATCTATCATATGTATCTATTGATCCAACCATCTATCATCTATCTATCTATCTATCTATCTATCTATCTATCTAATGTATCTATTATCTATCTATCTATCTATCTATCATCAATCATCTATCATCTATCTACTATCTACATCTATCTATATCTATGTATCTAACATCTCTCTACCTAACCATCATCAATCTATGTCACCTATTATCTACTCATCTCTCATTTATCTATCTATCTATCTATCTATCTATCTATCTATCTATCTATCTATCTATCTATCTATCTATCTATCTATCTATCTATCTATCTATCTATCTATCTATCTATCTATCTATCTATCTATCTATCTATCTATCTATCTATCTATCTATCTATCTATCTATCTATCTATCTATCTATCTATCTATCTATCTATCTATCTATCTATCTATCTATCTATCTATCTATCTATCTATCTATCTATCTATCTATCTATCTATCTATCTATCTATCTATCCTCTATCTATCTATCTATCATCTATCATATGTATCTATTGATCCAACCATCTATCTATCTATCTATCTATCTATCATCATCTATCGATCATCTATCATCTATCTTCTATCTGTCTATGATCTATCTATCTATCTATCTAACTATCTATCTATGATCTATCTATCTATCTATCTATCTATCTCTCTGTCATCTATCTATCTGTCTATCATCTATCTATCTATCTATCTATCATCTATCAGATGATCGATGAAGCTGCCTTTCTGCTGTTATTTGTTCTCTTCCTTTGAAGTCTCACCTAAGAGGATACTGCTCTAACCTGGGACTCTCATTTGGGAACTCTAGCTGACTGCCTCAATGAGGCTTCATCAGCTGATTTCTGCGGAATGTTTTGAGTAACCAATTTGATGATGTCTATCTATTTATCATGTCTATCTATCATCATTTATCAATCACCTATCTATCCATCTATCTATCATCTATCTATCATCTATCATCATCTATCAATCACCTATCTATCCATCTATCATCTATCTATCATCTATCTATCTATCTATCTATCTCTCTCATCTATGTATCTATCTATGTATCTATGTAGTCATCTATCTATCTATCATCTATCTATCTATCGTCTATCTATTTATCATCTATCCTCTATCATCTATCTATCCTCTATCTATCATCTATCTATCTATCTATCTATCTATCTATCTATCTATCTATCTATCTATCTATCTATCTATCTAATCTATCAATATCTAACTGTCATCTATCATCATCTATCGATCATCTATCATCTATCTTCTATCTATCTATCTATCTATCATCTATCTAACTGTCTATCTATCTATCACCTATCATCATCTATCGATCATCTATCATCTATCTATCTTCTATCTATCTATCTATCTATCTATCTATTCTAATCTATATATCATCTATATCTGTTATCATCTATCATTGTGGTATCTATCTATCTTCTATCTATCTATCTATCAATCTATCACCTATCTATCTATCACCTATCTATCTATCTATCTATCATCTATCATCATCTATCAATCATCTATCTATCTATTTTCTATCTATCTATCTATCATCTATCTATCTATCTATCTATCTATCTGCTCCATGTATGACCTATCCATCTATCTACTGTCTATCCATTTATCCATCTGCTTACATTCCATTCATCTATCCATCCCTTCCCCCTCTTCCTTTCTACTAAACTCTGTATCATTTATCATGTTTTCCTCTGTCAACCCTTGCCTCATACTAGCCGTCATGTCATTCTTGTCTGTCCTCTATCTCCAGCTGCATTGTAAGCTTCTAGGGAAGAGAAAACTGCTTATATTTCACTGTGTTCCCACAGTACTCTGCATTTTACCTTCAAGCCTTCATCTCTACTGGCTAGCCTTCATACTACGTGAAGGTGCTACGCATGCTACAGGAAGAGAAAAGTAAACCAGTCTTGCCCAGTTGTGACTCCTGTGAACTACAATAACAACAGGCCTGGCAAGAAATACACGATTTCATTCCTGTTTACATTTACAGCTTCATAGAGCCTCATGTGATAAATTCTCTCTGTCCATTTATCTGTTGATGAACACACAGGCTGACACCATGTGTTCAGTATTGTGAACAGTTCAGCAACAATTGTAGATGTGCGAGTATCTCCATGGCGTGACGACTAAGCATGATGGAGCCACATCATAGAGGAGTCCTGGCTTTAGTCTTCTGAGGAATTTCCACACTGATTTCCACAGTGGCTGCATGAGTTTACATTCCCAGCAGCAGAATACAGGGTGCCTTTTCCTCTAAGTCCTCACCAGCATTAATTACTGTGTGTTTTTTTGATGCTAGCCACTTGACACGAACAAGATAGATCTTTCAATATGATCCTCTTACCATCAATTCCCCACCTAGCACTGGTCTTCTTTACATTGACTTTACGATCCAGTTCTTAAAGAGATGCAATTATCACAAAGATGAAACTACAGAATACATCTGTTTTTCAGGAGACCCTGTTAAATGGGGATCTGGCATCCTGATGGAGTTTCACTTCTCAGAGCCACTTGTGCTCTGCTCTGTGAGTAACCACCCCCAAGTCTATGCGGCCTTGTTCTCAGGCTTTAATCCTTCACTTGTGCAATGTGTCCTGACCCAAGGGCACAGTCCATTTGTAGTGCTATTGGGTCTTTTGAGTTTTTAGGTTATCACAAAAGACAGTGGTTTCATTGTGGCCTCCTGGTTCTTTACATTAGGGTCATTACACTTTGTTCTCACTTTTCACCACATCTCCCTGTCCTCTTTGACACACCATTTCCCACCAGATTGTTCCCTTTCTTCCTCCAGCCAGTCTCTGTTCCTGTTTTTCCTCTAAATGCATTCTATTACCTTCTCAATTTCCCACCTCTGTTTCTGTTGTCATGACTTACAAACAAACACATATAAATACAGGTACATATTTACATATATATATGCACACATAATTTTTAATTTATGCTCCTTTCTGAGTCTGGCTTATTTTACTTTACATACTGATTTACAATTGGATTCATTTTCCTCAAAATATTAATTCCATTATTCTTTACAGATGTATAAAACCCCATTGCGAACATACACTGAATTTTCTGTATCAGGTCGTCAGTTGATGGGCATCTAGGCTGAGTACATGTCCTGGCTGTTGGGAATAGTGCAAAATGAATGGAAGTGAAACTCTCTCTGTGGTATGTTGAGTCAGAATCCTTTAGGTTTCTGCCCTCGAGTGCTATATAAGGTCTTGTATAATCCTATTTTCAGTTTCTGAGGAAACTCCACACTGATTTCCATAGTGTCTGCACAAGCTTGTATTCCTGCCAGCAGAACTAGGATTTGATGTCAACTTTTATGACAGTCAATTCCATTTTCTCTTCATTTTTTACAGATATATGTGTGTATGGATGGATGGATGGATGCATCCTGTATTCTTTTTATTCACCTCAATACACTTGTATCCTGTTCCTTTTCCTCCAAACCCTTTACTGCTCACCCTGTCCCCCAGTGGCTACACCAGTACAGAAAATGACAGCCCCTCCTCCAGCAGCCACTAAGAATCATTAGCTCTCCAGCAAGGGGTGTGACCTCATGGCATCTCCTCCCACCATGGTGGACAGTTGGAGACCTAGACCTGTGCAGGTGACCATAGCTGCTGTGTGTTCATGGTTGCAACAATATCATCTGTGTAGTAGAATTTCCTGACACTCTTCCCCATCCTCTGACTCTCAGATTCCTTTAGCTTCTCCTCTGTGATGTTATCTGGGACTTGGTAAAGGCTGGGGCAGAGAAGCTCCTCTTGGCAGAGAGTCGTGGTTAAGGTTAAGGCAGTGACTCAGATCTGGTCAAAGTGCTGAGAATAAGTGACTCATGGTGGCCATTCTGACTGGGGTGAGATGGAGTACCCAAGCGTTTTTGTTTTCCACTTTATTGTCCACAATCTTTTTCCTTGGGTACTCTTACATGGCACAGTCACCTAGTGACTCGGAGCCGAGTTGTTTGAGATGGGGTCTAACTTCAATAGGAGTTAGCAGAAGTCAGGAAATTGCTGGTGAAATCTGCTCAGCCTGACCTCCCATTCTGGGCTGATGATGGCCTCCTGAGCCTTCAATCTGTCCCTTTATCTGTACTTACCATCCAGACTCTTCTGTTTCTCTTTACCCCACCCAGAAATCTAAGGTCCCTTACTTGTAGCACATGTGAAGACCAGGTCTTTTGCATATGGGAAAGGGAAGGGGAGGGCAGAAAGAGTCTAGATAAGACACTTGTCCTTATGAAACATTCCAAATAGAGATTGCCAATGTGCAAACAGATGCACTAACAGATGGACACATAAGTCCATATAAGTCCAGATGAAGCTAAAATTATCCTAATGCCTTTCACTTGAGGAAGGCGAAATTTTAATGTGAAGATTAGGGAAAACTTGGGTACGATGACTCCCACATGAATTAATGACCAAGGTGATAGATATGCTTGCTAACTACCGTGACCGATTACTACCAATTGTATACGTGAGTCACAACATCACCCTGTCCATGCGTACTTGTGGTTAGGCCTTGCAGCAAACCCTGTGTATCATGGTGAGAACCTGCACAATTGTGTGAGGTCACAGCCCATAAAGCCATTGACACAACTGTCACCATCTCTTGCCATGAAGGGAGTACTGTGCATGAGCCTCTGTGTATTTCTCCTGGTGGGAGGATCAAGGCAAAACTCACAAAATCAACTTATAACCATGATTCATTTTATGAAACATATTTTTGCTGAACTTCCACACGTGGCTGCATCAGTTTCATTTTCCCAGCAGCGCTGGATGACTTCCCTTTTCTCCACATCCTTGTCATCAATTTTCATTGCTTATTTTTGGATCTTAACCATCCTGACTGGGGTATGATGAAATCTCGAAGTGGTTTTGTTTCGCATTTCAATAATACTAAATCTGTAGAACAATTTTTAAGTATTTCTCAGTCATTTACATCTCATCTTTGGAGAACTCCCTGTTCATTTCTTGCCCCAAGTTTTATGTTGTATTTTTCTTTGATGTTTAGTTTTTTGAGTTCTTTGTGTAGTCTAGATACTGCTTCAGTCAGAGATATAGCTGATAAATATATTTTCCTTCTCTGTAGGTTGCCTCTTCATGTGAACGACAGTGTTCTTTGTTGTAAAGAAACTTTTTAGTAGCCAGGTATGGTGGCTTGTGCCTTTAATCCCAGTACTCAGGAGGCAGAGGCAGGTGGATCTCTGTAAGATCAAGGCCAGCCTCGTCTACATAGTGAGTTCCAGGCCTCCTGGGGCTACAGGAAGATCCTGTTTCAAAAAGACCAAAAA
>NW_008332816.1:1653058-1655419 GCF_000622305.1 Nannospalax galili
ATCAGGTCTTATGTTGTGGTCCTTAATCCATGTGCAGTTGTGTATTATGTATGATAAAAGATAGGGATCTAGTTTCATTCTACACGTATCTATCCAGTTTCACCAGCATCATTTGTTGAACATGCTGTCTTTTCTCTGATGTATAACTGTGGCTCCTTTGTCAAAAATCAGTTGTCTGGAAATGTGAAGATTTCAATCTAGATCCTCATTTCTGTTCCACTGATCAAAGTATCTGTTTGTATGCTAGTACCATGATGTTTTTATTATTATAGCTCCATAGTATAATTTGAGATCAGGAATGGTGTTCCCTCTCATAGTTCTTATGCTATTCAGGATTATTTTGGCTATCCTGGTGTTCTGGTTTGATTCTCTATTGCTGTGACCAAACACTCTGACCACTACCAACTCAGGGAAGAAAGGGTTTATTCGGCTTATATCTCCTGGGTCACAGTTCATCAGGGAGCCCAAGGTAGGAACTCAGAGCAGGAACCTGGAGTCAGGAGCTGGAGCACAGGCCATGGAGGATCACTGCTTACTGGCTTGCTCCCCTGGCCCCTGCTCAGCCTGCTTTCTTATACAACACAGGCCCACCTGCCCAGGGGTGGTACCATCCACAGTGGCTGAGCCCTCTCACATCACTCAGTAATCAAGAAGATGCCCCACAGACATGGCCACAGGCAAGTCCAATGGAGGCAAGTCCCTAATTGAGGCTCTGTCAACCCAGGTGTGTCAAGTTGACACTAAAGCTATCCAGCACACCTGGATTCTTTTAGTTTTCATGTCTAATTTGAGACTATTTTTTTTCAGTTGCTATGGAGAGTTTTGTTGGACTGTTAATGGGAATTGCATTAAATTTGCAAATTGCTTTTGGTTGGATGGCCAATTTTACAATATTAATCCTATTGATCCATGAGCCTGGGAGGTCCTTCCATCTTCTGGTATTTTTAATTTATTTCTTCAATGTCTTAAGATTTTTAATAAAGTCCTTCACTTCCTTGGTCAGATTTATTCCAAGATATTTTATGTTTTTTTGATGGTATCATGAATGGATGGTTTCCCTTCTTTCTCAGTAATTTTGTTGGTCTATTAGAAGACTACTGATTTGGGGGTATTATTTTTATGTCCTGTGACTTTGCTGAATGCATTTCTCAGTTCTTGGAGTTTTCTGGTGGAGTCTTTAACTTTTTATGCATAGAATACTTTTAAAAGTTTCAACATATTTAGTCATCTGTGAAATGCAAATTAAATCCACTTTGAGACCCCAGTCAGAATTGTTGGGTGACCCGTGTGTCTTGCTCAGCAAGGAACCTTACTCTCATGAAGGACGGCAATACTGACCAGTGACAGTCTTGGACCCTGGGACTTGTGTCCTTACAACAAACTGTTTATTTCAAAACTCAGATGGTTTTTATACATCCCAAGGAACTGGCAGTCATGTGGGATATGGCAGTCACATACAAAGATGTGGGTACAAAGGTTACAAAGAAGCAGGACATAAACTCTGTTAGTTGGTGCCAGAACGATGCTTAAACTTTTACTCAAGGTTTATCAATGCCCATCCTGCAATTTATTGGCCGCAATGTTTCCTTTCTTAGAGTTAAAAGCATGGTAAACTGTTAGCTTTTAGCTCAGGAGTAAATCTTTAAACTGGCCTAATCTCTTAGCTAAGGATAGCTGAGTTATTTGTTCAGGACAGGGAGATGAGCTAAGGGTTGTTGACCAAGACACTTTCCCACAGAGCAGGGAGCCTGCACTTATGACCAGGTCACTGTCTCCTGCTAGTCTCAGTGTTCTGCAAGACAGGGATTATCAGAACTATTGTTTTCAGTGTCCCTCCCTTTAGCAGAGAATGCAGGCTGGACTTAAAAGTTTTAGGCTCATCTCACTCTAGGGCTTGGCATCCTGGTTTCCTACATATCCTCCCTTTTTGTTTATTTAAAAAATAAGAAAGAAGTGTTTATAGAGGCCATAGTATTATTAAATGAAATTCTAATATAGTGCATAACTACTGGAGCTCCCATAAGAAGTATGCAAATCAAAATTGGGCCCAAGAACGGAGCAAGCTATTGGAGCCACTTTGGCCAAGATATAGAAAATTCAGACATCGTATTGATTTCCTTTTGTAGATCATTAATCTGTTGATCTATAGGATGTGAAAAATCAGAAAAATTAAAACAACACATTCCTGGAACTTGTTCACATCCCATGTGATTTTTTAACAGTAGATAGTCTATAGTAGCTCTATTTTGTAGCACAGCAGTTCTTAGTTCTCCCATTTCCTGATTAATTTCTTCTAGTATTTTTGCAGTTATATTTGCTGTTTTACTAGTTATATAAGCAAGCTTAGATACTTCGTTTTGC
>NW_008332816.1:1655550-1657397 GCF_000622305.1 Nannospalax galili
CCTTGATATCCATAAGGCAATGCTGCATAGGTTTCATTATTGCAAAAGAAGGTCCATCCTACAGGCAATTGTTTCCCTTGTTTTAAGGTAAAATTAGAGGTGGTATTGCAATGCAAGGGAATAAACTTGCAATCAAAACACAAACAATGATTAACAATAATGGGACATACAGTAAGTGTTTGATTATCTATTTAACACGTTGTGTATGACTTTCTATATTGTCCTTAGTTATCTGTTTATAAAGATCCATATGTACCCACATTCCTATTAGATTTTTCTTTAACAATCCTGGTACAGAAGGATCTCCTTGTATATAGAAACTCTGTTTATTATAACCCTTTTGTGCAAGACGAACCTATAAATTCCTGTCCAAATCATTAGATATGGACAGGCTGGTTCATTGCAAAGATGTGGTTGATCTAACTACTTTAATATCTTTAAAAGGGTCGCTTTTGCTTTTATACATAGCTATAACTTCCAGTATCTTCTAGGGTCGGTGCCTCTTTAAAAACATTGAAATTATGCTGGGTTTTTAGGCTCTGATCAGTAGCATTTTTCCAATCTAAAAATCCTCCATCCATTTGGCTGTATATCCTCTGTCCATCCTTTTCCCATATGATGGGTCCAGGTGGCCATGCACAGTTTTGTGTAATACACTCGAGTACTAACATTATTATTGATGACACACTTGATGGCTAACATTATTATTGATGACACACATTTTAGCTTTTACACTATTTTCAGTCAATATAGTTAAAATACAAACAAGAAGAACTTCAGGTTTAGATATGTCTTGGCCTTAGCACCCTCCCAACTCTTGGGCATAGTTCATCAGGTTCTTAATCATTCCCCAGGTCATAGGAGTCTGTGTCTTCTTCTGCCAGGGTCTCCTTTTCCAGTTTCCCAGGGTCAGTGCAGCCATCTTTGCTGTGGGAGGCTCGGTTGAACAGTCTGATGTATCTGAGCAGTGCCCATGGGGGGTGGGGAGGATACATTTTCTGGAAAGACACAAGCATACCCTTGCTCCATTGTTAGTAAAGGAGCTGGAGTTTTACCCCAGAGTCCTGACTCAGCATCCCTCCAGAGCACTTGTGGCAAGGGCTGTGGGATAGTTAGTCCCTGCCAGTGCTTGGACATTGGAGAAATTCCTTGATCATTTAGTGTAAAAAATTTTAAAGTTAGTAGATACTTGTCTAATAGGAAATGCGAATTCCGTACTGTTATCCCAGGTATAAGTGATTCCCTGTTTTTATTTTATTTATTTGAATTTCGAGATGTTTGTGTTGTCTCTCTATTATTGTTTGTCCTGTGCGGTTGTAAGGAATGCCAGTGGTATGGGAAATAGGAAACAAACTGCTTCAGTTTCAAACCAGGCTCATCAAATGAAACTGTTTTCTTTTGGACTGTCCCATCTGGTTCCAGGAGCATAAACCTGGTTCTTGAATTAAATTATTTTGTTATGGGTAAGGGAAAACATTAAAAGCAACATTTTTATAATATAAACATTAAAAGACATTCTCTAGTAGTTATAGGTAACTTTAACCCTTGTCTTCATCCTTTTAACTGCAGACTGTGCTTAGGTGTGTAGCACAAGTCAGTGAGGTAGATTGAAAATTTTTTTCTTTAGCTGTAACAGTAATTATTATAATGACAACCAACTTGTACTTTTATAAACTTACTCAGACCTTTAACAAACTTGCTTAAACATTCTGTTTATTCCTTCCATTTTGGAAATATCCAGCCATTCTAATCTTACTAACTTTAACATTTCAACCCTGTTAAAACGCCTTTGAATGTAAATTTGTACCTGTGTATTTTAATTAGGCATGCCAAAAATATATATTTTT
>NW_008332816.1:1657885-1657987 GCF_000622305.1 Nannospalax galili
TTAAGGCATATAGGTTTATATAGGCCATGTACAGACAAAATGGACACTTCAGGAAGACCAGGCCTCAGTGATCCCATCTTTTTCATAGTGGCATTAACTTTT
>NW_008332817.1:0-4454 GCF_000622305.1 Nannospalax galili
GTGGGTCAGCAGGTAGGAGTATGACCAGTCCTGGTGAGTTGAACCCTTCATTGTCCAACTGAAAATGCTTCAAGCCTGAAAGATACTGAGTGAGATTTTATACAGTTTCTTGTCAAAACCTAAGTTAGAGAAAGAGAGAGAGACAGAGACAGAGACAGAGACAGACAGAGAGACAGAGAGAGACAGAGAAAGAGAGAGGCAGAGATGGAGAAACAGAATAGTGGTATGATTTTATTTTTTAATGCTTTTCTTCTGGGGAGATGACTGGAAACTGCTACATTTTTGTCAAACTGAATACATCTTTCATTGGACAATTATTTTCTTTCAAAAAAAATTTTAACTGAGATTTTGTGAATTTCAAGTAATAGGTTTTAATCTAATTTAGATTGCCCTTCCCCTCCCCATCTCCCATAACACCCCAACCAGATTTCAGTTATTCTGCTGTATGCATTTAGTCCTATGGGGTCAAGCATTTCTAGCCAGGTGTCCCTCAGTGCAAGTTCATTCACTGAACAACAGGACCTGATCCTAAAGAAGGAACAATTGGAAAATGATTATTGTGGAATGAGAAAGAGTAATTTTTTTTTAATTTTGAACAAAAATTGTCTCTTTTTAGGTGCTTTTGACTGAGTATTAAAACCTGAAAGAGTAATGGTGACAGCAGTCAGTTGGAGCAAGCATCCCCAAGTTCTCCAATAAGGGAGGACTTTGTTTTTTTAAAAATTTAGCTATTTCAAGTATCTCTCAGCCTCCCAAAAGTCACCCCCTCTCCCCAAAAGAAGATGGCCCAGTCTATACCCTGAGTAGGGAGGACAACAGCATGAGAAGGTTAATGTGTCAGGCAGCCAGCGATTGCCTGTACACTGACTTCAGACCAGTTTGATAAAAGTGCACACCTTATAAATGGGAAAGAAGAAGGAAGAGTTGCTGGGCTTATAGGCACACACATGCCTTCATCTGACTTTTGTTGTGGATGCTGGGAATTCAAACCCAAGTATTTATGCTAAACAGTGAGTTGTCTTACTTACAAGTCATTTCCCCACTCCTTCCTGTTTTAATATTATTATGCTGTATATACGTGCACTGTAGAAATTTTGGGTAGTGGAATAAAGTCACAGAAAACCATACCATATGTACTGAGAAACGAAATAGTTTTTTTTTAATAGATGATATTCTGTTGAAAATGATGTCTGGCAAGAAAGGACTTTTTGCTATAGTCATAGGCTCCAAGGATTAAGACCTGATATAGTCATCTCGCACAGCATTAGATTGCTCTCTCTCTTTCTTTCTCTCTTTCTCTCTTCTCTCCTCTCTCTCTCTCTCTCTCTCTCTCTCTTTCTCTCTCTTATCCAGGAACCATTCTTATGCAGAGGAAGAACCTGATTGAAGATGGTTGGCAAGCATATTTTTCAGAAACCTTTTCTTGAGAGAAATTCCATGCTATGTTAGTCTTCGGACTCCCTCCTGCTCCTGTGTCTTCCTGCCCTCAAGGAGGAATTGGGTGGCCCTGACACATAAGCAGCTCACTCCACCCTCACATGAAAGTCCTTCCTACTAAATGACTTCAGTGCAAATCCTGAGAGCTGCATGAGCTGAAAATTGTCCAAAGTATATAAATCTCTATAGTTTTGAATATGTCTGGTAGTTAGGGACAAGCAGAAATAATAAATGAAAGTAACAGTACTATACACTTCTCTAGTCACTTATACACTTGCCAAATATTTGTACTTTGCTTTTACAATACCAGGTATGGATGCCCTTCCACTGAGTGGGCTGTAAGTACAAGTAGAGAACTGTTGATTTACACTCAAGAAAAAAAATATCACTATTGCACCAATAAGATAGTTTGTTAGTTTGGTCATTGCTGTGGTCTGTAGACTTTACAGCTGAGGACGACTGTTGACTGGTTCTCTCACATGGCAGCTTGCATTGTGTCTTCTGATTCTATGAGGCCTAGCATCTGGAGGAGTATTCCAGCTCACTTCCAGCTCAACTGTTTCAGGTTCTGTGTCTTAAGTATGCCATGTCTTCAGCAGTTGGGGCTTAAGTTCAAGTTCTGGCAGGCAATCAACAGCTATAGCAATGGACTATAATATTTTGGGGATCTCTCACACTATTCTGATCAACAACTCAAAGAGAGGTTTCCTTTGCCTGACACTGTGACTTTTGTTTATCTTTCAACTATAGACATGCAGTCATATAAATATATATATTGTGTATGTAGTCTTGTCTTAGGAAATATTTCATCCTTTTGGTTTTCTTCAAAGTGCCTAAGTATTATTTATCTCTCTCTCCTCTTTCTCCCTTTACACAGCCCCAATTCCTACCACTCCAGTTAGAGTACCACATTTTCCCTATTCTCCCCTCGATAATTCCTGTGTTTGACCATCGCATCCCACCCTCTTGAGCTCCTTCTTCTCCTTTCTGCCCCATGCTTCCTTCCTCTTTTCCTAGTTCCTGAGGTTACTTCAAAATATATAATCACATCTGAGGATTTTAAGTAATTTTTACTATATTCTAAATAAGAATTTTTAGTTCAGAGAAAAGTATAGCTCTCAACTTTCATCAAAGAAACTTCTTCTTGTAAAAGACAGAGACTATCACAAAGGTCCATAATGTGTCAAATGCAGAGAATAAGTGACCATGAAGTGCCCATTCCTATGTAATACATCTACAATGCTACCTCTACACGTAAGGCTCAGGGGACATTCGGAAAGAGAGGACTGAAAGATTTTAAGAGTCTGAGAGAATAGATATCTGCTGCTAGTTAATGCATTGTAGACATGACAGGGAATCTACACACATGAAACCTTCAGAGTATGTTAACCGAATAGGATCTGCATAATGACACAATGCAGTTGACATGACATTTTCGATGGGGAAATCTTCACAGGGTCCTACCTTAAGATGAAGAGACACAAGCAATCATATGTTCCAGGAAGTAGTTCCCAAGAGGTTGTCTCATCCCAAGTGCCCAGTCATGAACACATGTACACATGATCACCAATAAATTGACTTAGTGTATTATATGCATATATATATATACACATATATAAGTAAATGTATGAATGCGTATGTAACAATGATAATAAATGATGACAGCATGGGGGACTACAGGGTTGTGGATGGGGGAGGGAGAAAAAAGATTGTTAAGATGATTTGTATGAAATGCATGGAAAGTTTTAAAATACACATTTAAAAAGGGATATTATGAAACAGATGGTGGAACGGATTGAGTCTGAAGGGAGCTGGGGAGCCAGAAAAATTCAAGTTTAATACTCATCTATGAAACTCTCAAAATATAAAAATTATTATTTGAAAACAAATAGTTTGAGGTGATTTCTATGTTAATTAGTTTTCTCAGCATATTGCAGCTGAATTGATCATAGAAATTCCTAAATTAAGAGATTATAGTTGTTTTTGTGAAGGGAATTGCCCTTTAAAGAGAGCCTACTAATTTTGGACAGAAAAAAGTAAAAATTGTTAAAATACGTATCTGCTTCTATAGCGGTCAAAACAGCTTTACATTTTTTACCACATAATTGTTCAGTTAGGAGACCTCCGTGACATATAGAAGTCAGATGTATGGGCAGTTATGATAATCACCAGGCAAAGAGTTAAAGGCAGCTGAGAGCATCAGGAACCAAACTCTGAAGTTACCAAGGTGGACTCAGGATTACAGAGCAAGAAGAATTAACTCTAAGGTACATGAGCCCTTTAGGAATACCAAGAACCCCACTTTCTATTGTCTGCTTTATTAACAGATAAAGTAGGAGTACTTCTGACTCCTGTTAACTGCAATAAGCTATTTAAAACAGGTGAGGATTTTACTGACTCCTATTCTCTGAATAGGAGCATGAGTCCCAATTATGTCAAAAACCAAGTGCTCATATGCTAAGATGTGAATCCATTATTCAATCAAGAGAGACATTGTCCTTTCTGAGCTCATGGAACTGAAGAGGAACTAGGGTTGGCATGCACAGCAGCCTCCTGTCCCCTTCTACAAAACCTTCCAGTAACCTTTCAAAACTCTCTTCAACTGAAAAAGTTACAGTTGCAGATGGTAATGGCAGAGGGAAGGCCATCCAGCCTTGTACCACTGCTTCTGTGGGGTTTGTGTCATGGCTTTAGATGGTGGGAGTGGTACTGCTCCCCTGTTGGCAGTGGTAAGTGATAACATCCTCAGACAGTTGATGGTGAGAGTGAGACCAATTGCTGATCCACTGCCAATGAACCTTGCTGGGATCTCAGTCTTTCAGTGGGGTACCGCATAGATCAGGAGATTTTAGGAGATTTTTCTTTGTATTGTTTCTGCTAATACCAGTCTACCTGATCCCCAATGCTCTGTCTGACCTTGTAAGTGATGGTGATTTTGTGAGATGTGACTCACATAATGTGACTCACAGAGATACAGACAGAACCTCTGCAGATGTCACATGTCACACCTGCAATAG
>NW_008332817.1:4728-6886 GCF_000622305.1 Nannospalax galili
ACAGTTTATTATAAGGCCTCAAGGCCCTGGACTGAGTCCTGTACATATGCTTAAAAGGAATGGCAAATCTTTGCCACAGCTGCAGGATTGTTTTTTATTTATTTTTTGTTGAACTTTTGTACATTTCATGTAACAGTTCTTAATGAAATTTAGACCCCTCCCCCATCCATATGCCCCTCACCCCACTGGACCTCATGTATTCCACCATACATGCTAACTCCCATCTAATCAAGCATTTGTGCCCAGATGTCCTTGTGTGCAGATTTATCTACTGGAGTCTAGTCAGCCTATGTAAGGATTCCTCTCCCTCACTCAGTAGTAATCAGTATCCATTAGTTCCCAGACTAGGGCTGACCCATCACCCATTTCCCTCGCTCCACTCTGGGCCTTTGTGTGATTGTGTTTGCATGAGCCCTGTGCTCAATAACACCATTGCTGTAAATTCACATGTGCAAGCTTACAGTAGACTGAAATCCTCACTTCCCTGTGTTCATGGACCAACCCTGGTTCTTACACCCTTTCTGCCACCTCCTCCACAATGATCCCTTACCCGTAAGAGATAGATATTTGATATGAGTCCTATCCAGGGGCACACACTCTTTAATCTATAATTCTTTAAAATTTGGCCAGTTCTTATCTTTTATGTGCACCCCACACTGTTGTTTAAGGAAGCTTCACCAGTGAAAGTTGAGGGATGCACTAATATTTTCTCTCCCTCAATTCTTCTTTGTTCCATGTGTCCTAGGTGTACAGGTTTCACTGTACTTATGGCATCTATGACTGGGCATCTCTTAGATGTATATTCTCTGTGTTGACCATTGTGGGATTCTGCAGTAGCCTCCATCTGTTGCAGAAAAAAGTTTCTTTGATGAATAGTGTACGGTGTATGTGTCTGTAAATATAAGGATTCACATGTAGCAAATGGTAAGAAAATTCATTTCTCTCAATATATGATAGGGTTTTCTATGGGTATGGCATCTCTATCCATGTGTATTTGGCTGTGTTTACAGTGCCACATATGAGTTCACTCCCATTGAGAGGGCTTTAAGTTCAATAGGATACCTGTTGATTGCCCCCTGATAAGAGTGCCACTGCTGCACCAATAGAGGAAGTTTGCTGTGCTATTCCTATGGTTTTTAGGCTTTAGACTTAGGTTGGACAATTGATTTATTTTCTGCCTTAGCAGCTTTCTTAGTATCCTCAAGAACTGTGAGAGGTAAACTTCACATAGAAGGCTTCCAGGTTAGGTCCTCCTCCATTGCTCCAAGTCCTGTGTCCAAAATATGTCCTGTCTTGAGCAATAGGATCTTGTCTTCCAGTTCTGGAAGATAATTAAGAACTCTGGTAATAGTGTTGTTTTGGGAGTCTCTTGGGCCACTCTTATCAAGTCCTGGAAAGGAGGTCTCTTGTCTGGCAATTTTGTTCCTTGCCCTAGAGCCCTCAACATATGCACTAATGTTCAGACACTGTGTATACATTTCTCAAGGAGATTTGGAGGCAACACATTTCCCTCTGGCTTCCCTAGCCTCGCCATGATTCGTTCATCTCTTCTCTATTTTGCCCCCCCCCAATCTGACCTCCTTTCTCCCTCCCGAGTCCAATAGTCCTCATTATCCCTCCCCAATAACACCTGCCTACTGCCACCCCCCCTATCCTAAGTTCCCTCCTCACCCACTCTGGCATCTTGCTTGTCCTGCCCTCCTCCCCTTCCAGACTAGCACTCCCTTTTTCCCCCACTTCCCCCTGGTGATGTCTGTTCCCCACTATCACCTTCTTTTGAGTTCTTTCATTTTCTTTATCTCTGTTCCTTTCCATTTACCTTTCTCCTGGTGCTACATAAGGATATGTCCTCACATATAAGTGATTGGTGCTGTGATCCACAAATGAGGGAGAACATACATCACTTGGATTTATTTTAGCCCATCTCAGAGACAGCACAGGTCAAGCATTCCCCAGGTCTCCAAGATAGACAAAAAACAGCACAAGACTGACAGGGAGAACATGTTCCTCTTTGTGGGGCAAAATACAACTTCAGCATATGATGCCATGAGTAACCAGATATCTTTAGTACTTCCTGTTCCTGTAGGGGGTATTCTGTCCCATTTCCATCATGGATAGTGCATATACTACGAAAGCACTCTCAGATATTTGAAAAAAA
>NW_008332817.1:8076-8535 GCF_000622305.1 Nannospalax galili
TTCAAGAAATACATCATCTCACTTTCTCCTCTCTTTCTCCTCACTCTCTCTCTCTCTTTCTCTCTCTGTATACATGATACTATTAGTGCAGAAAATCATAAGTACTTTTTCTAAAGTGATAGGTAAGAAAAAAGGAAAAACTCTCCCGACAGAGCTTGGGTTCTGAAGCTATGCCCCCTGTGACCTCTAGGAGGAGATGTGATCCTTTGCATCCATCAGTAACTGGAATGTGGAGACCTTGGGATGTCATCTGAGAACTTAGTTGATCTAGAGATCAGTGAAGAGCAGAAATTTTAAATATATAGTGTTTCGTATATTGAGATAATGTCTGTTTGGGGAGTTTCTAGGACTATCCTGACAAAGAATTCAAAGTACGGTTTTCCTTCTCTGGCACCTGGATTTTTACGAGAGAGCCTTCAGGCACACACACACACACACACACACACACACACACACACA
>NW_008332817.1:8606-11648 GCF_000622305.1 Nannospalax galili
AGATAATAGATGGTAGATGATAGATATGGTACAAGATAGGTGAAAAATGATAGATGATGACAGATAGATGATAGATAGATAGATAGATAGATAGATAGATAGATAGATGATAGATAGATGATAGATAGATAGAGATGGATGGATAGATGATAGATAGATAGATGATAGATATGTAGGTAGATAGATGATGATAGATGATAGATAGATAGATAGATAGATAGATAGATAGATAGATAGATAATAGATAGATCTGAACCTTGATGGGACTCTGTACTGAAGGTTTGATCCCCTACAGATCAGGAGTTTAGGAGTTGTCCCTGGTTTCTGCTGATACCAAACTAACTATTTACTAATGTCCTGACTGGCACAGCAAGTGATGGTGACTCTGTCGCCCAAAGATGAATAAGGAGGATGGAAATTGAGTCATCTGGATATCATGTCTCACACCTGAGATTGGAAATGTAAAACAAGTATGCAGTGTTAATCACTTTTCAAATGACTTCTCTGAAAAACCATATATCAGGACTTGGACTGAAAAATTAATTAAAAAACACGTCCACATCTCTTTACCTGCAAACCAGAAAAATAGCAGGCCAAGCAGCTGAGCAGGATGCCTCATGTCCATTATGTGTCTTGAATGTGAGTGACTATTTCCCATGGTGTGAACAACCTATTAAGAAGTGCTTGGAGCAGTGGACTCTGACTGAGCACATGCAAATCAGTTGGTTTTGTAAAGGCTGCACACAGCTGCTAGAGTGGTTGGACTAATCTCAGAGTCTCAGCACAAGCCCAGGAGTCCAGCTGTTTGAGAAGATAAAAAACAAAAAACGGGCTGGAGAAATGGCCCAGCAGTTAAGAGCACTAACTGCTCTTGCAAAGGACCAAGAGCACTAACTGCTCTTGCTATGGACCTGGGTTCAATTCCCAGCACCCACAGGGTGGCTACGAACCGTACTTAACTCCAGTTGCAGGGGAATCAGAAGTTGTTCTAACCTCCACAGCATTGCACGACAAGGGTACACTCACATACATGAAGGCAATACACTCTTACACATAAAATAAAAATAATAAAATATTTTGAAAAAACAAAAAACAAAGAAGCACAAAGATTTGTCTGTGGAGGATATGCACTTCTCCCTGGGTCAAGAGAACATCTGCTAATTTCCATCAAGGAAAGTGGCTGTCCTGAAACAATCCCGGAAATATGAACAACTCTTTGTCACTCATTTTACTGGTGACTATAGTTATTATGATTGTATATGCAGCTTTTCCTCTAGGCTGCAAAATGGACAACACTCAGTCAACCCCGTCCTCATTTTCATGATATCACAGAAGGGTGGCAACTAACATGTTTGTCCAGTTCAGAGCTCCACACTTAGAACTGGCAATCACTGTAAAATGATTAGCAAGCGAAACAAGTTACTAGGCTCTTAATTTACCTGGTTTTCAGTGGAATCTCCGGGTCTCCTCCCACTTCTTTGTGAGTGCTCTGGACACTTTTTCTACCCAAAGCAAATGCACTGATCCTGCTCTTCTAAGCGGTATCTTTAACAAATTCACTTTCACTAGAAAAATAAAGTGTGTGTGTGGTTTTCTTTTTTAAAATATGTAAAAAAATCATTGATCTTTTATGTCACTCTGGATCACCAAATCTGACCAAAGAAACAAAGCTATAGTTTCTGAAACTATCTTTTAATAAAAGGGCTAAAAATTAGGGAGTAAATTTTCTAACAGTGAAGATTCTATAGGTTCTCTTCAAGAAATAAAGTGTAGTGAACAGTTTAATCCCAGCACACAGGAGGCAGAGACAGGCAGACCTGAGATCCAGGCCAACTGTGGCTACAGGAAGACCCTGTCTTTATTTATCTATCTATTTATGTATGTTTGTATGTATGCATGTATGTATGTGTGTATGTATGTATGTATTTACTTATTTGGTCTTTTTGAGACAGGGTCTTCCTGTAGCCCCTGCTGGCCTTGAACTCACTATGTGGACCAGGTTGGCCTTGAACTCAATGCGATATGCCTCTGTCTGCCTCACGAGTGCTGGGACTAAAGGATTGTGCCACCACTCCCAGTGTCCCTGTCTTTAAAAAACAACAACAAAAACAAAAACAAAAAAACCAGAAAAACGAAAGAGAAAAGAAAATAAGCACACTGAACACCATTCTGTGAGTGCCATCTCACCTCTCAGGCCTGCACTAGCTCTCCACAGTTGGGTGACTTTTCTGCCCTCAGCCCTCTGCATCTGCCATTCTGACTCTCAGGCCAGCTTGGGTCTCATGCATGCCCCAGACCTTTTAGTTTCCCCAGCGGAGTGAGTTCCCTCACCCTAGATCACTGTACCCCTATCCCATCTCTCAGGCCTGATCAGGTATTCCAGAAGCCTGCCTTGCTCAGAATTTTGAGCTCCTCCAGACCTTGAGTTCCGTCTACCCAGCATTCCTATAGCTCACTGTACCCCTATCCCATCTCTCAGGCCTGATCAGGTATTCCAGAAGCCTGCCTGGCTCAGAATTTTGAGCTCCTCCAGACTTCAAGTTCCCTCTACCCAGCATTCCTGTGTGTGCTCTAATTATTCAGTTTTATGCATCTGCCATACCTGTGAGTCCCACCAAAACAGTAAGTGCTTTGACACCTGTGAGTTCCCCAATTTCAGTCTTCCTTATCTTCCCTTGCAGCTCCCAGATTGCACAGATTCAACTGCTTCCTGAACCCTCTAGACCCATGAGTAGCCCCCATTCCCTGGTAAGATGGGATGCATACATCATATATATATAGAGAGAGGGGGGGGGTGCTACAGATTTACAAAGAATAAATACAAGAGTATTAATTGGGAATCATAAATCCTTGCAAGAACATATACTAACACAAATTGTGATGAATAAAAAACTGAGGTATTGTCCATCTAAATAAAACTTAGTTTGTAAAGTCCAACTAAATAAGGAAAAGGAAGATTCAAACATGGCTTGCTTGTCTTGGCATGTCAGTCATAAGGTACAGAAACACACACACACACACACACACACACACACACACACA
>NW_008332818.1:0-2925 GCF_000622305.1 Nannospalax galili
TTTTATAATATGACTTCTCAATGATCCACTGTACCATCACAACCCAACTATGTGTGATCACAGTGCTCATTGTGGCAACATGATGTGAATTTGTGTCATTACCATGATCCATTGAGTCGTCCTGATTCTCAATATGCAAACAAGATGCTCAACGTCCCTCACAATCCCACCTTTGCTGACACAATTCTCCATAGTACCATCACAATAATACAATATGAATTCACAATGTTCCATTGTGACGTTACAATGCTCCAATGTGCCAACACTATCTCCCCATTTGCCATTATATTGCTCCACTGTGCCATCAGAATTTAACGATATGAGTTCACAATGTGACTTCACAGAACTGCAATGTGCCAATACTATTGCCCCATGTGCCATTCTATTGCTCAAATGCGCCTCACACTGTTACAATATGACTTCAAAATATTCCATTGTGAGATCACAATGCTCCAATATGACTTCAAATGCTCCAATGCGTCATAACAATGCTTCAGTGTTCAAACACTATCGCTTCATGTGCCATCACAATGCCCTATGGTGCCATCACAATGTTACAATATGACTTCACAGAGTTCCATTGTAATATAACAGTGATCTGGTGTGACATCACAATGCTCAAATGTGACATCACAGTGTGCCAATGTGCCATCACAATGTTCCAATGTGCCATCACAGTGTTCCAATATGACTTCACAATGTTCCAATGTGATTTCACTATGCTTCAATGTAAACCACAATTCTCCAATGTGCCAACTCTATCTCCACATGTACCATTATATTGCTGCAATGTGCGATGACAATGTGACATTATGACTTCTCAGTGTTCCATTTGGAAATCACAATTCTCCAGTGTGATATCACAATGCTCCATTGTGATGTCACAATGCCCAATGTGATGTCACAGTCCTCCAATGTGACATCACAATGCTTCGGTGTTCCAACAATATTGTTTCATGTGCCATCACAATGCTCTATGGTGCCATCACAATTTTACAATATGACTTCACAGTGTTCCATTGTAATATCACAGTGATCCTGTGTGACATCACAATGCTCAAATGTGACATCACAGTGCTCCAATATGCCAGCACAATGTTCCAATATGACTTCACAATGTTCCAATGTGATTTCACTATGCCTCAATGAGAAACCACAATTCTCCAATGTGCCAACACTATCTCCACATGTACCATTATATTGCTGCAATGTGCAATGACAATATGACATTATGACTTCTCAGTGTTCCATTTGGAAATCACAATGCTCCAGTGTGATATCACCATGCTCCAATGTTCCAAAACTATTGCCCCATGAGCTATTATATTGCTCCAGTGTGCCATCACGAGGTTACAACATGACATCACAATGTTCCATTGTTACGGCACAATGCTCCTTGGTGTCATCTCTATGTTACAATATGATTTCATAATCCTCCAATGTGAAATTACAATGCTGCAATATGACATCACAATACTCCAATGTGCCAACACTGTCATCTCATGTCCCATTATAGTGCTCCAATGTCCCATCACAATGTTATGATATTACTTCTCCATGTTCCATTTTGACATCACAATACCCCATTGTGACATCACAATGCTCCAGTGTCCGGAACTTTTACCCCATGTGCCGTATATTGCTACACTTTTTCATTACAATGTTACAATATGACATCACAAAGTTCCATTGACACACCATAATGCTCCAATGTGCTAATAACATCGCCCCATGGGCCTTATATTTCTCCATTGTTACATCACAGTGTTACAATATGAATACAAAATGTTCCATTGTTACAAAACAATCCTCCAGTGTGACATCACATGGTTCCAATGTGTCAACACTATCGCCCCTTCTGACATTATATTGGTCCAATAAGCCATTATGATGTTTGAATATGACTTCAAAATGTTCCATAGTGACATTAGAATGCTCCGTGGTAACAACACAATATTACAATATGACTTTACAGAGTTCCATTGTGACATCACAATGCTCCAATGTGAAATCAGAGTGTTCCAATGTGCCAACATGAACCCCACATGTGCCATTATATTGCTCAAATATGCCATCACAATTTTATAATATTGACTTATGAATGTTCCATTGTGCCATCACAACTCACCTATATGCCATCACAATGCTCATTGTGCCAACATGATCCGAAATTCTGTCATTACCAGGATCCATTTTGTCATCATCATCCTCGATATGCAAACACGGTGCTCTATGTCCACTCATAATCTGCAAATTTGACCACACAATTCTCCATAGTTATATGACATTGTTAAATATGACTTCACAATGTTCCATTGTGATAGTATGATGCTACAACGTGCCTACACTATCTCCCCATGTGCCATTATATTGCACCATTGTGACATCACAATGCAACAATATGACTTCACAATGTGACGTCACAGTACTGCAATGTGCCAACACTATTGCCCAATGTGCCATTATATTGCTACAATGTGACACCACAATGTTACAACATGACTTCACAATGTTCCAAATGTGACATTACAGTGCTGCAATAAAACAACACCGTCTACCCACATGCCTTTATATTGCTCCAAAGTGCCATGACAATGTTACAATATGAACCGTCTACCCACATGCTTTTATATTGCTCCAAAGTGCAATGACAATGTTACAATATGATGTAACAATGTTCCATTGTGACATCAAAAGGATCATTGTGCCATCACTCTGCACATTTGTGTCATTAAAATGATACATTGTATCGTCATTATGCTCAATAAGCAACATGGTGTTCAATGTCTCCTCAGAGTCCCCCACTGTGACCACAAAATGATCCATGGTGCCATCACAATGTTACAAGAATACTTCATAATGCTCCATTGTGACATGACAGTAATCCGTGGTGCCTTCACAATGTTGCAATATGACTTCACAATG
>NW_008332818.1:3687-18878 GCF_000622305.1 Nannospalax galili
GCACAGCTAAGGATTTTATAAAGGTTTTACAACAGAGCAGTCCATGGTTTATATATTCTGGGGGTCTTAATATCCCGGATTGGGAGGAGGTCAAGAAGGATTTATGAAAAGTCTTACATGAAAAGGGCCCCGAGAGCATCCCTATAGCCACCTTTTCTTTATGGAGACTGGTACGGGACACACTCCTTAGTGGTAATGCCAAAGTGAAAGAACAACTAGCCGAGGTTAAAGTGGTTTTGAGGGGGCACAAGAAAAAGAATCTGAAAAGTCACTCCAAGCGTGGGAGGCTGAAGGTGGGGAAGATTCTGGGACCCCTGAGTGCTCAGGCAGAGATTCTGAGGACGAGGAGAGCAGTTTAGAGCAGGATATCAGGGTTCTATGAAGAAAGTTGAGGAAATGCGAACTTAACTCACTTCCCCCAGCTCAAAATCCTAGCTGCACCGACAACTCGGGCACACCACAACCCTCAGCACCTCGTGGGCGTTCAGGGGCGGTTTTCTTCCCTGTCATAGAGGTTCCAGACCCCAATCAACAGGATCAGGTGCCTCGACAGCATGATCCATTAAATTTTAAAGACATAAAACAACTTAAGGAGGCAGTCAGCACTTATGGACCCCATGTCCCATTTACACAATCTATCCTAGAGTCCTTCTCGGCTCTGCATTGCACACCTAGTGACTGGCAGCAGCTCTGCTGGCCAGTATTGTCGGGAGGGCAGTATCTTCTCTGGAGAAGCGAGTATCAGGAGAACTGCATCCAGACCACTGTGTGCAATGCCGCTGTGGGATTCCCAAAAAGGAATGTGGAGATGCTAACAGGCACGGGCGTGTATTCTACCTTAGCTGCCCAGATTGTGTACACTCCCATGGTGAATGCACAGGTGGCCACTGCTGCCATGTGGGCTTGAGAGCAACTCCCTAACAAGGGAGCTGGAGAACAGCTGTCCAACGTAATACAAGGACCCTTGGAGCCATTTGCAGATTTTGTGGATCGGCTTTTGCAGTTGGCCACTAGGAGTTTTGGGGATGTGGAGTGAGCTATGCCTGTGGTAAAGCAAATGGCTTTCGGAAATGCCAATAAATATTGCAAAGAGGCCATCCGCCCACATAGGGACAATAGTTTAAATATCTGTCTCAAATTTTATCGGGATATTGACTAAAATCACATTATGGGACAAGTTATTGCCTCCCATGTTACTATGAAACAAGCACTAGGAGTTTTGGGGATGTGGAGTGAGCTATGCCTGTGGTAAAGCAAATGGCTTTCGGAAATGCCAATAAATATTGCAAAGAGGCCATCCGCCCACATAGGGACAATAGTTTAAATATCTGTCTCAAATTTTATCGGGATATTGACTAAAATCACATTATGGGACAAGTTATTGCCTCCCATGTTACTATGAAACAAGCCCAGAGGATTGTGAAAAACTGCCCCACTTGTGTGGAGGTTTTTCCTGCCCCACTACTGGGTGTTAATCCTCGAGGTCTTTTACCCAATCATATTTGGCAGACGGACGTCACTCATGTGCCCTCCTTTGGCAAATTAGGTTTTGTCCATGTGTCTATAGACACTTATTTCCATATGACATTTGCTTCGGCACATGTTAAAAAAAACAAGGATATAAAAAGCCACTGCCTTCAGGCCTTCGCCTACTTGGTTGTCCCTAAAAGCCTAAAGACAGACAACGGGCCTGCTTATACTAGTAGAGGATTTGCCACCTTTTGACAAGAGTTTGACATTCTCCATAAAACAGGTATCCCTTACAACCCCCAAGGACAGGCCATAGTTGAGAGAGTGCATCACACCCTTAAGTGCTATTTGCACAAAATTAAAAAGGGGGAACTGCACGGTCATTTAACATCCCATCATTCAACTTTAGCCCTCACACTTTATCTTTTAAATTTTCTGATGGTGGATGCTCAAAACCACTCGGCTGCTGATCGGCACTGGAGGCCCTTACGTGAGGGCCAGCCTGTGGTCAAATGGAAGGATCTTTCCTCAGGAAACTGGAGAGGCCTGGACCCGGTATTAGTCTGGGCCAGAGGATCTGTTTGTGTTTTTCCACAGGAGGCTGAACACCCTATTTGGGTTCCTGAGCATTGTGTGCGTGCTGTGTCTACACTTCCTGAGGAGCAGCAGCCAGAAGATGAGATGGGCATTGGTGAAGAATCCCCCAATCTTGATGCCAGTGGAAATTGACAGTTTTGTCTGGCCAACGGTGGTCAGTACCAACTACACATTAGGGAAAGCTGCTATACCTGTGAGTTGGGAAGTGGGTAATATTATAGGCAGTTTTGATCTCTCCAATGCCCTCTGCTTTTCTAAGGTACTTAATATGACGGCGGGGATCCCTACATTTGCAGGGTTGTTCCTCTGTGGACCTTATTCCTGCATGGATGCTGTCCCTCTAGTAGTGAGGGAAGCACGTTATTTCAATAGCACTATTTCCTGGAATACCTCTGACACCTTTGTGGGTAGCCTCCAGTTTAAAAACACATCGCATAGTAAAAATATAACCCCCTCTTCTGACCCTTGCTTATTTCTTCCTTTCTTCTTCCTAGTCACTAATGATTCTCTTTCAGAGATAAATAATACCTTAAACTGCAGTGATAAAACGTGCCACCTGCACAGCTGTTGGGTCCCGTGAGCTTGGGTATCCTGGTACGGGTCCCAGGCAATGTTCCAATGCTGGTCAATGTGCCAGGCAGCTACCCCGTTCACCTCATAAGGGAGAAGAGGGATTTTGGAATCACCGCAGCAATTATCGCAACAGTCGCTGTGTCTGCCACAGCCGCCACTGCAGCTGGAGTAACTCTTGCTCAAATGGCTGTCATGGCCGAGACTGTGGACAAACTATCGGGATGGGTGGCACAGGCCCTTGATACTCAGGGTGAGATAAATTCTTTATTGCAACTTGGCATCCTAAAATTAAATCAAGAAACTGCTCTGTTACAAGTTGATGCATTGTGGGATATGCATATGTTAGCCAGCTCTCCTACCTTTGCTGGAGTAACTCTTGCTCAAATGGCTGTCATGGCCGAGACTGTGGACAAACTATCGGGATGGGTGGCACAGGCCCTTGATACTCAGGGTGAGATAAATTCTTTATTGCAACTTGGCATCCTAAAATTAAATCAAGAAACTGCTCTGTTACAAGTTGATGCATTGTGGGATATGCATATGTTAGCCAGCTCTCCTACCTTTACCCATATCTGTGTCACTTCTGCTAAGGTGCACAATGCCTCAGTAGCTGTGAAGGAGCTCAATAAGTTCTTGCAAGGACCATGAAATTCACAATTTCTAAATTATACTCGTCAGCTGACATGACAAATCACATCTATAAATGAAACAAGAGTTCCTCCTGTGTCTGGGGAGGCTTTTGTAAAGGGCCTCCATGTAGTTGGAAAACTGTTTAAGGAATGGAGTGGATCCATTGCCCTAGGCCTCCTGGTCCTGGGCACTACAGTTCTAGCCTTGGTGTTTCTTTGCCGCTTACGCAAGAGGCAAATTCAGAGCCATATGTATACCCAACAGGTGCTGTTGATACTATCAGAAGAGAATCTCTCAGTACAAATTTGGCTAAATCTACAGAAAAATAGGTACCCAGTGACGGGTAAGATCTAGGGGGCGCATATCAACCTAAGACAGAGGACTTGTGAGGCCTGAACAGGTTCCTCCATGATGGGTAAGATATGCACTAACGACCTGGACGACCTAAGACAGGGGCCTATTTATATTAAATAAAAGGGGGAGCTGTGGGAACCCATCCCCCGATTCTCTGCTGACCTTGGGTTGCACCCTGGCTGTTGACCACAGGTACCTGAACACTCAGTACTACGTGACCCACCCACAAGTTCCTGTTATTGTGCTTCTCTGCAGCTGAGGCGGAGCCCTGGTGTTTTTTCCACTTGTCTGGGACTTTTCAACTGGGCTGGAGAGCAATATATATAGCAGGCTGTTCTGGCAATAAAGGGAATTCTCTCCACACAAATGACCCACTGACATGTCCTTTTTCAAGTTCTCAGCCCCTCCCCCGACCTCCGAGTGCGATTTGTAGTGCTGGCGCTACAAGTGGAGGTCCCACCGAGATTGGGAAAGAAGGGACAGTGCTGAAGGACCACCCGGGAGCTGGCCAGCAAGTAAGGGGGTGAATTGGTGATATGGGGACCACAGGGTCTACTCATCTGTTAGAAAACCAGTTAGTGGAACTGCTAAAGAAACAGGGAACTGGTATTAAGACATGCAAAGCTAAGGATTTTATAAAGGTTTTACAACATAGAAGTCCATGGTTTATATATTCTGGGTGTCTTAATATCCTGGATTGGGAGGAGGTCAAGAAGGATTTATGAAAAGTCTTACATGAAAAGGGCCCTGTATAACAATATGACTTCACAATGTTCCAATGTGACACCGTGATGCTCCAATATAACATAACAATGCTCCAATGTGCCATTACCATATTACAATATGACTTCACAGTATTCCAATGTGACATCACAGTGCTTCTTGTGACAACACTATGCATAATTGTGTCATTACAAAGATCCATTGTCTCGTCCCCATGCTCAATAGGCAAACACAGTGCTCAATGTCCCCTCACAATCCCCCAAAGTGTCTTTACAATGTTCCATCACAACATTACAATATGACTTCAAAATCTTCCATTGTGACACTACAATGCTCAATGGTGCCATTACAATGTTACAATATCACTTCACAATGTTTCATTTTGACATCACAATGCTCCAATGTGCCCACACTATCGCCCCATGTGCCATTATATGGCTCCAATATGCCATCACAATGTTACAGTGTGACTTCACAGTGTTCCAATGTAACATCACAATGCTCATTTTACATCACGATGGGCAATTGTGTCATTACCATGATCGATTATCTTGTCATCATGTTCAATATGCAAACATGGTTCTCAATGACCCCTCACTTTCCCCCATGTGACGTTATAATGCTCCATGGTGCCATTACAATGTTACAATATAACTTCAAAATGTACCATTGTGACATCACAATGCCTCATTGTGCTATTACAATGTTACAATATCACTACACAGTGTTCCATTTTGACATCACAATGTTCTTTGGGGCCAACACTATCACCCCATGTGCCATTATCCTGCTCCAATGTGCCAACACAATGTTACAGTATGACTTCAAATGTTCTGTTTTATCAAAATGCTCCAATGTGACATCACTATGCCCTATGTGCAATTTTATTGCTCAAATGTGCCATCATAATGTGACAATATGAAATCACAATACTTCAATGTGCCACCACAACATTCCAGTGTGCCAACACTATCGCCCCATGTTCCATTATATTGTGCCAATGTGCCATCACAATGTTCCAGTGTGCCAACACTATCGCCCCACGTTTCATTATATTGTGCCAATGTGCCATCACAATGATACAGTATGACTTCACAATGTTCCATTGTTTTATCAAAATGCTCCAATGTGACATCACTATGGCCACTTGTGCCATTATATTGCTCCAAAATGCTATCATAATGTTATAGTATGATTCACAGTGTTCCATTGTGACTTCACAATGCTCCAATGTGACGTCACAACACCCAAAAGTGCAAACACTATCGACCTATATGCCATTATAATGCTCCAATATGTACACTATTGCCCCATGTGCCATTATAATGGTCAAATATGCCATCAAAATGTTGCAATATGACTCCTCAATGTTCCATTGTGCCAACACAGTGTTCCATTGTGACATCACAATGCTCCATGGTGCCATCACAATGTTACAATATGACTTCTCAATATTCCATTGTGACATCACAAGCCTCCAATATAACATCACAATGCTCCAATGTGCCATCACTATGCGCAATTGTGTCATTACCATTATCTGATATGTCTTCACCATGCTCAATATGCAACGACGGTGCTCAATATCCCTTTGCATTCCCCATGTGACATGACAAATCTCTTTGTCGTCATCACAATGTTATTATATGACTTCACAATGATCCATTATGACATCACAGTGCTCATTGTGAAATCACTATGCACAATTGTGATATGACCATCATCCACTCTGTCCTAACCATGCTTAACATGCAAACACAGGGCTCAATGTCCCTGTCAACATGTTCAATACGCAGAGAGATCAATCTCCCCTTTTAATGCCCCTATGTAACATCACAATCGTCCTTGATGCCATCACAATGTTACTAAACGACTTTGCAATGTTCCATTATGATATCACAGTGCTCATTGTAAAATCACTGCACAGTTGTGATATTACCTTCATCCACTGTGTCGTAACCATGCTTAATATGAAAACACGGGGCTCAATGTACCCCCACAATCCCAGAATATGAAATCACAATGTTACAATATGACTTCCCAATGTTCCATTGTGACATCACAAGCTCCAATGTGACATTACAATGCTCCAGTGTGGCACCACAAAGCTCCAAGATGCCATCACAGTGTTACAATACGACTTCAAAATGTTCCATTGTGACATCACAATGCTCCAAAAAGATATCACAGTGCTCCAATGTGCCAACACTATCGCCGAATGTGCCATTAAGTTGCTCCAATAAGCCAACACAATGTTACGATATGACTTTACAATGTTCCATTGTGACATCACAATGCTCCAAAAAGATATCACAGTGCTCCAATGTGCCACCACTATCGTCCCATGTGCTATTAAGTTGCTCCAATATGCCAACACAATTTTACAATATGACTTCAAAATGTTCCACTGTGATATCACAATGCTCCAATGTGACATCAAGGTGCTCCAATGTGCCAAAACTATAGCCCATGTGCCATTATATTGCTGTAACGTGCCATCAGAGTGTTACAATATGACTTCACAATGTTTCTTTGGACATCACAGTGCTCCAATATAACATTATAATGCTCCAATGTGCCATCACAATGTTACAGTTTGACTTCAAAATATTTCATTGTGACATTACAATGCTGCATCGTGTCATCACAATATTACAATATGACTTCATGATGTTCCATTGAGTCATCACATTGCTCAGTGTGACATCACTATGCATAATTTTGTTATTACTTGATCCATTATATCATCATCACACATAATGTCCAAACACAGTGCTCAATGTCCCCTCACAACCTGTCAATGTGACATCAAAATGCTCCATGATGCCATCAAAATGTTACAACATGACTTCACAATATTCCATTGTGACATCACAAGCTCTGATGTGACAACACAGTCCTAAAATGTGCCATCACTATTGCCCCATGTACCATTATATTGCTCCAATGTGCCAACACAATGTTACAGCATGACTTCACAATGTTTCATTGTGACACCCCAATGCTCCAAAAAGACATCACAGTGCTCCAATGTGCCAACACTATCGCCCCATGTGCCATTACATTGCTCCAGTGTGCCAATACAATGTCTCACTATGACTTCACAATGTCCCATTGTGACATCACAATCATCCAATGTGACATTACAAGGCTCCATTGTGACATCATAATGCTCCAATATGCCATCACAGTGTTCAAATATGACTTCAAATTGTTCCAATTTGAAATTTGAGATTTGAAATCTCAATGCTCCTATGTGACATTGCAGTGCTCCAATGTGCCAACACTATTTCCACATGTGCCATTATATTGCTCCCATGTGCCTTCACAGTATTACAATATGACATCACAATGTTCCTTTGTGACATCACAGTGCTCCAATATGACATGACAATGATCGAATGTGCCATCACGATGCTGCAATATGACTTCAAAATGTTCCATTTTGACATTTCGATGCTCCCTCATGCCATTACGCTAATACCATATGACTTCATGATGTTCCATTGAGACATTACCTTGCTCATTGTGAGATCACTATGCAAAATTGAGTCATTACTTGACCCACTGTGTCATCACCATGCTTAATGTGCAAACACGGTGCTCAATGTTCCCTCAAACTCCCCCAATGTGACATCACAATGCTCCAATATGCCAACCCTAAGGCCCCATGTGCCACGATATTGCTTCAATATGCGATCGCAATACTATGGCCCCATGTGCCCTTATATTTCTCCCAAGTGCCCTCATTACATTACATATGATTTGAGAATGTTCATTGTGTCATCACATTGCTCATTGTGCGAACAGAATGTGCCCTTCTGTCATTTCAATGATCCATTGTGTCGTCACCATGCTCAATATGAAAACACAGGGCTAAATTTCCCCCCACAATCACCCAATGTAACATCACAATGCTCCAATATGCCAACACTAAGTCCCCATGTGCCACGATATTGCTTCAATATGCGATCGCAATACTATGGCCCCATGTGCCCTTATATTTCTCCCAAGTGCCCTCATTACATTACATATGATTTGAGAATGTTCATTGTGTCATCACATTGCTCATTGTGCGAACAGAATGTGCCCTTCTGTCATTTCAATGATCCATTGTGTCGTCACCATGCTCAATATAAAAACACAGGGCTAAATTTCCCCCCACAATCACCCAATGTAACATCACAATGCTCCAATATGCCAACCCTAAGGCCCCATGTGCCACGATATTGCTTCAATATGCGATCGCAATACTATGGCCCCATGTGCCCTTATATTTCTCCCAAGTGCCCTCATTACATTACATATGATTTGAGAATGTTCATTGTGTCATCACATTGCTCATTGTGCGAACAGAATGTGCCCTTCTGTCATTTCAATGATCCATTGTGTCGTCACCATGCTCAATATAAAAACACAGGGCTAAATTTCCCCCCACAATCACCCAATGTAACATCACAATGCTCCAATATGCCAACCCTAAGGCCCCATGTGCCACGATATTGCTTCAATGTGCGATCGCAATACTATGGCCCCATGTGCCATTATATTGCTCCAATGTGCCTTCACAAGTTACAGTATGACTTCACAATGTTCCATTGTGCCATAACAATGCTCATTGCAACATTGAAATGCTTTAATGTGCCAATACTATGGCCCCATGTGCCATTATATTTCTCCCAAGTGCCATCATTACATTACATATGATTTGATAATGTTCATTGTGTCATCACATTGCTCATTGTGCCAACAGAATGTGCCCTTCTGTCATTTCAATGATCCATTGTGTCGTCACCATGTTCAATATGCAAACACGTTGCTCAGTGTCCCCTCACAATACCCCAAAGGGACATCACAATGTGCCAATATGTCATCACTAAGTTCCAATTGTGTCATTACAATAATCCATTGTGTCGCCACCATGCTCAATATGCAAACACGATGCTTAATGCCACCTTACAATACCCCAATGTGACATCACAGTGCTCAAATGAGTCATCATAATGCTCCAATGTGGCATCCCAGTGCTCCAGATTGCCAACTCTATGGCCACATGTGCCATTATATGGCTTCAATGTCCCATCACAGTTTTACAATATGACTTCACAATGTAATATTCGGCAATCACAGTGCTCATTGTGCCATGGCAATGTGCCATTGTGTTATTCCTATGGCCCATTTTGTCATCACCATGCTCAATATAAAAACACAGTGCTAAATTTCCCCACAATCACCCAATGTAACATCACAATGCTCCAACATGCCATCACTATGTTACAATATGACTTCACAATGTTCCATTGTGAAATCACAATGCTCCAATGTGCCTACACTATCGCCTCCTGTACCAATATATTGCTCCAATGAGCATTCAAAATGTTGCAATATGACCTCACAATGTTCAGTTGTCACATCACAGTGCTCATTGTGAAATCGCTATGCGCATATTTGACATTACAATGATCCACTGTTTCATAATCATGCTCAATATGTAGACATGGTGCTCAATTTCCCCCCACAATTCTGCAATATGACATCACAATGCACCATGGTGCTGCCACAGTTTTAAAGCATGACTTCTCAATGTTCTATTGTGACATCACAATGCTCCAATAGCCCAACAGTATCGCCCCATGTGCCATAATATTGCTCCAATATGCCATCACAACGTTGCCATATGGCTTCACAATGTTCGATTGTGGCATCACAATGCTCCAATGTTACATCACAATTCCCAAATGTGCCAACACTATTGCCCCATGTGGCATTATATTGCTCCAATATGCCATCACAATGTTACAATACGACTCCTCAGTGTTCCATTTTCCCCTCACAATTCTCCAATCTGACATCACATTGGACAATGTTGCCACCACAATGTTACAATACGACTTCTAAATATTCCATTGTGAAATCACAATGCTCCAATATGACATCATAATGCTCCAATGTGCCATCACTATGTGCAACGCAATTGCATGTTAATCATGATCCATTGTGTAGTCACCATGCTCAATATGCAAACACGGTGCCCAATCCCCTCACAATTACCCAAAGTGACATCACAATGTTCCATTGTGCCATTACAATGTAAAAATATGACTTCACAATATTCCATTTTGCCATCACAATGCTCATTGTGCCATCACTAGGTGCAGTTGTGTCACTACTATGATCCATTGTGTTGTCACCATGCTCAATATGCGAATACGGTGCTCAATGTCCCCTCAAAATCCTACAATATGACATCACAATGCTTTATGGTGCCATCACAATGTTACAATATGACTTCACAATGTTCCATTGAGACATCGCTATTCGCAATTTTGTCATAACCATGATCTGTTGTGTCATCTCCATGTTCAAAGTGCATACACGGTGTTCACTCTCCCCTCACAAACCCCTAATGTGACATCACAATGTCCCATGGTCCCATCATAATGTTACAATATGACTTCACAGTGTTCCATTGTGACATCACAGTGCTCCATAGTGCCATCACAATGTTACAATATGACTTCACAATGTTCCACTGTGACATCACAAGGCTCCAATGTGACATCACACTGCTCCAGTGTGCCAACACTGTCGCCCCATGTGCCATTATATTGATCCAATGTGCCATCACAATGTTACAATACGACTTCACAATGTTTAATTGTGCTATCACAATGCTCATTGTGCCATCACAATGCGCAATTGTGACATTACCATGATCCATTGTTTCACCACCATGCTCAATTAGCATACACAGTACTCAACGTCCCCTGAGAATCCCCCCATGTGCAATTTTATTGTGGCAGAGACACCTCCAGCTGAGTCCCGAGCTGAAGGCGTGAAATTAACTGTGGTGGTACAAATGACTATATCAGAAACCACACTTGCAATTCTAGTACAGACTGTTGACTGGCACATGGGTAGATAGTGTTGGAACATTGGAGAATTCTTGTTTCCCATTGAAGCATAGTGAAATCACATTGGAACATTGTGAAGTCATATTGGAACATTATGATGGCCCATTGGAGCATTGTGATATCACATTTGAGCATTGTGATGTCACACAGGATCACTGTGATGTTACAATGGAACTCTGTGAAGTCATATAGTAAAATTGTGATGGAACCCTAGAGCATTGTGATGGCACATGAAGCGATAGTGTGGGAACACTGAAGCATTGTGATGTCACATTGGAGGATTGTGACGTCAAATTGGGCCATTTTGAAGTCATATTGTAACAGTGTGAGGCACATTTGAGCAATAGAATGGCACATGGGGCAATAGTGTTGGCATATTGCAGTACTGTGATGTCACACTGTGAGGTCATATTGTTAAAATGTGATGTCACATAGGAGCAATATAATGGTAGTAGTGTTGACGCATTGGAGCATTGTAACATCACAATGGAACATTGTGAATTCATATTGTAACATTTGATGGTACTATGGAGAATTGTGTGGTCAAATGTGCTGATTGTGAGGAGACATTGAGCATCTTGTTTGCATATTGAGCATCACGACAACTCAGTGGATCATGCTAATGACACAAATATGCATCATATTGGCACAATGAGCATTGTGATGGCATATAGTTGTGTTGTGATGACACAAGGGATCATTGAGAAGTCATATAAAATTGTGATGGAACATTTGAGCAATATGATAGCACATGTAGAGTTAGTGCTGGAACATTGGAGCACTGTGATTTCAAATTTGAGCATTGTGATGTCACATTAGAGCATTGTAATTGCACATTGGTGTATTTTGCAGTCATATTGTAACATGGTCATGGAACATTGGAGTAATATAAGCACATGAGGTGATAGTATTGTTACATTGGAGCATTCTGATGTCACATTGGAACAATATAATGGAACATGGGGAGATAGTGTTGGTACATTGGAGCGTTGTATTTTCACAATGGAACATTGTGAAGTCATATTGTAACATGGTCATGGAACATTGGAGTAATATAAGCACATGAGGTGATAGTATTGTTACATTGGAGCATTCTGATGTCACATTGGAACAATATAATGGAACATGGGGAGATAGTGTTGGTACATTGGAGCGTTGTATTTTCACAATGGAACATTGTGAAGTCATATTGTAACATGGTCATGGAACATTGGAGTAATATAAGCACATGAGGTGATAGTATTGTTACATTGGAGCATTCTGATGTCACATTGGAACAATATAATGGAACATGGGGAGATAGTGTTGGTACATTGGAGCGTTGTATTTTCACAATGGAACATTGTGAAGTCATATTGTAACATGGTCATGGAACATTGGAGTAATATAAGCACATGAGGTGATAGTATTGTTACATTGGAGCATTCTGATGTCACATTGGAACAATATAATGGAACATGGGGAGATAGTGTTGGTACATTGGAGCGTTGTATTTTCACAATGGAACATTGTGAAGTCATATTGTAACATGGTCATGGAACATTGGAGTAATATAAGCACATGAGGTGATAGTATTGTTACATTGGAGCATTCTGATGTCACATTGGAACAATATAATGGAACATGGGGAGATAGTGTTGGTACATTGGAGCGTTGTATTTTCACAATGGAACATTGTGAAGTCATATTGTAACATGGTCATGGAACATTGGAGTAATATAAGCACATGAGGTGATAGTATTGTTACATTGGAGCATTCTGATGTCACATTGGAACAATATAATGGAACATGGGGAGATAGTGTTGGTACATTGGAGCGTTGTATTTTCACAATGGAACATTGTGAAGTCATATTGTAACATGGTCATGGAACATTGGAGTAATATAAGCACATGAGGTGATAGTATTGTTACATTGGAGCATTCTGATGTCACATTGGAACAATATAATGGAACATGGGGAGATAGTGTTGGTACATTGGAGCGTTGTATTTTCACAATGGAACATTGTGAAGTCATATTGTAACATGGTCATGGAACATTGGAGTAATATAAGCACATGAGGTGATAGTATTGTTACATTGGAGCATTCTGATGTCACATTGGAACAATATAATGGAACATGGGGAGATAGTGTTGGTACATTGGAGCGTTGTATTTTCACAATGGAACATTGTGAAGTCATATTGTAACATGGTCATGGAACATTGGAGTAATATAAGCACATGAGGTGATAGTATTGTTACATTGGAGCATTCTGATGTCACATTGGAACAATATAATGGCACATGGGGAGATAGTGTTGGTACATTGGAGCATTGTATTTTCACAATGGAACATTGTGAAGTCATACTGTAACATGGTCATGGAACATTGGAGTAATATAAGCACATGAGGTGATAGTATTGTTACATTGGAGCATTCTGATGTCACATTGGAACAATATAATGGAACATGGGGAGATAGTGTTGGTACATTGGAGCGTTGTATTTTCACAATGGAACATTGTGAAGTCATATTGTAACATGGTCATGGAACATTGGAGTAATATAAGCACATGAGGTGATAGTATTGTTACATTGTGATGTCACATTGGAACAATATAATGGAACATGGGGAGATAGTGTTGGTACATTGGAGCATTGTATTTTCACAATGGAACATTGTGAAATCATATTGTAATATTTTGATGGCAATATGGAGCAACATAATAACACATGGGGCGATAATGTTGAAATATTGGAGCATCGTGATGTCAAAATCATTGAAATATTGGAGCATCGTGATGACAAAATGTAACATTGTGAAGTTATATTGTAACATTGTAATGGCAAATTGGGGCAATATAATGTCATGTGGGTGGACAGTGTTGGCATAGCAGAGCATTGTGATGTCACATTTGAGCACTGTGATGTCACAAGGGAACATTCATAAGTCATATTGTAACACTGTTGGCATATTGTAGCAATAAACTAGCACATGGACCTATGTTGTTCGCAGATTAAAGCACTGTGATGTCACATTGGAGCATTGTAATTTCACATTGGTACATTTTGTAGCCATATATTAACACAGTGATGGCACCAAGGAGCATTTTGATGTAAAAATGACACATTGTGAAGTCATATTGTAACATTGTGATGGCACATTTAGGACCATACTGTTAGCACATTGGAGCATTGTGATGTCACAAAGTTATACTGTGAATTCATATTGTAACATTTTGATGGCTCTATGGAGCAATATATAGGCACATGGGGCAATAATGTTGGCATACTGAAGCATTGTGACGTCACAATGGTGCATTGTGAAATGACAAAGGAACATTTTGAAGTCATCTTTTAACATTTTGATGGCACTATGGAGAAATATAATAACACATGGGCTTAAACTGAAAATAATGGAGAAGAGCACCATGAATAGTTGTGGCTATATTATGGAAAACAGGGTAAATAAAATTTTGTCATTTGGAGCTTAATGACTTTGAGGGCAGACCTCTCAGACTCACACAGATTGTGGAGACGTGACAGTAAAACAGTCTGACCCTTTCACCTGCGAAACTAGAGCAGTAATGCTTTTACGCCTTTTTCTTTTAAAATTCTTTTTAAGACTTCATCGAAAAAGAATTACGGCTTTAAATTTTTTTTAATCCTACACATATGTAATTGTTTGAATGAAAATGTCCCCTATAGGCTCCAAGTGTTTGGATATTTTGTCCCCAGATGATGGCAGTGTTTTTGGAGTTTTGAGAAGGTGTGGCTATCTTGGAGGAAGCATGTCACTGGGGCTGGGCTTACAGAGTTCTTAAGCCTGGCCAGATCTCCACTCAGTCCCTTGCTTCCTATGCCAGCATGATGATGTGAGAGCTTCACTTCTACTGCTCCTACTCCAGCCACCTCCAGCCACCATGCCTCCCTGCCATGATGGACTG